>NW_020538040.1:13336453-13355810 GCF_003426905.1 Ctenocephalides felis
TGTGCAGGAACGTAACTCTCAGTTGTTACGTTCATAGATTTTAAATTTTGTCAGAATATAGATTTTCACTTCCCATAGGGTAAGTTATAGTAGCGGACCAAAAATCAAAACTGAATTTTTTTGGCATATCTTCAGATTCAGAAGTTTCTGAACATTTTGGTATACCTCAGAAAAAATCAATATGTGTGTGTGTGTGTGTGTGTGTGCGGAGCCAATTTTTTCTCGACGATTTTGGGTGTATGGATGAACCGATTTGAAAAATGCAAAGAGCAATCGATTCCTATTGGTAGGGAGATGTGCTGATTAGTTTTTGGTAAAGTTAGGTTCAGCCGTTCCGAAAAGAAAGTGTCAAAATCAGCGGTTTTTGAGAGAACTAGCATATGATTTGAAAGATACCTAAGAGTCCGATTTCGAGGAAAGAATTTTTTTTTTATTTTAATTTCCAAAATTTTTTTTTTTTTTGAATATCGAAAAAGATATTTTATTCAATTAATATTTTGTAGTCAAAAATTTATATATCTGAAGGAAATTTGTAGGTGTATGTATTATTTTTTTCACATTGGATATTAACGATAAACATTTTTATATGGTTTAATTCTCTATTTATTTAATTTGATATTAATTTTGTATATTTGCGACGTATGCTTTTTATTGCTATAATCACGGGAACGTAACCTAGTTTTCTAAAGCGGACATACCATTCTTCTAAATTTGATTGAACTACTTTTCATAATATTCTTATATTTTAAGAGCTTCTTTTTGACTATCAACCCTATCACCATGCAAAGTTACATCAAAATCCCAGACTGGTAAACCTGAGATTCTCCTTGTAAGGTCTGATGTAAACTTTCTCTTATTTTATCACAGTCTTTGTTCTTTAATTTTAATAATTCGACAGCCAATGTATTACATAACCACAAGATTTTTTTCTTAAATATTTTATTATAAAAACGATTATCATGACTTTTTTCCAAATTAAAACCCTTACCAGATGCCCCCAGCGCTATTTCTAACAGCGAGGATGCTCAGAGGTCGCCCACGGCGCTCGCCTTGAACGAAATGGAAACAAAAGACACACTCATCAGACTGCACGGTGAGGAAGACTTAAAACAGATAACGAATTATTTTAACGGCGAGTTCGATTACACTCGTTTTAACAATAACAATAACAATAACATTAGTAACAGTAGTAGAAAACATTCTTTAGACTGCATGGCATCACTAACCAACCATCAACTGCAATCGAGTTCGGATGACACAGCATCGGTAAGCAGTGTCGGCACCGCACGAGACAAAAATAAATCCAACTTTTTGGCCACTTTTAAAGCCTCGAGCGAACGAAATTTGTCCGGGTGCGATAAGATTAATGTTATTTATTTTAGTCAGCAACTTAACACGTTGCCCGAATGCGTATTCGAGAATAATAAATCGAGTTTGGCAAATTCTGGTGCTGTTGGCAAACCTCCGAAGCCGTTACCGCGAAAACTTTTGAAGAACCAGGAATGCATCGCGAAGAATCCAAAAATCTGTTCTGATGAAAATCTTGGTTCGGACACAGAGTTAGCCGATGTGAAAACTGGGAGCATAATTTTTGAAGATGCTGATAAAAAGTCTAGTAACGACATTGAACAAGGCTTTTTGTTGACCAGTTTTGATAAAGCCAGTATTATAACAAACGACAGTGATTCAGATTCGTTTGAACCTATTTCAGAAGTGGGATTGAGAATAAATACTTCATATTCTAGCAGAAGATACAAAAATATTCGTGGTGATGACTTTGATGATAAAAAATCATCATCAGAGGATAGTTCTGTTGAAGCAAAAATATCTACCTGTGAAATTACACTAGAGAACACATCAACAGACAAGTGTGATTCCCAACAAACCATTGAGAAAACTCTACATTTCGGCAACGACTCTAACGATAAAAACAAAGATTTTGTAAACGAACCATTACCAAAAAGTGGTGCATCTAAACCATTTGACGAAATCAAATCGAGATCTTCGGTTTTCGACATTGATGAAAAAATGTCACCAGCTAGTATTAAGAGAGTTTTGAAAAATGCCTTTCTGACTTCGGAAAAAAAGTTCGAAAAGAACGCAACCAATTCTGAAATGACAAAAAATAGCTCGAAATACGATGATAGTAAGTGTGAAACTTTGGATATTCGATTTTCACGTTCGATGTTGTCAAGTGTTTGTCGAAGCGGCAAGAAATTTGCTTTTGTTGTTTTGGTTTTGTCTCGTGTCAGTGATTGTTTTTAGATCCATGATTTTTTAAATGTTTCTCTTGATGTTGGAGTCAATTGTTCAAATTTAGTAATTATTATTAACAAACGAATCTAACTAATATTTTTTTATTCAAGCTAATTAAAATTTTTATTGAGCTTGGAAACAACTATATATATATATATTGTTCTTGAATTAATTTAAACATTATTTTGATAATTGCGACTTGTTTTTGAAAAAGTGTAATATGATTATTTGTTGAACAATTGATCTCGAAATATTTTTTATTATAAAGCTTTTTATACTAACGACCATTGCTGTTTTAATTTGATACTAATGTAATTTTTGAACTTAATACTAAATAAAATTCTACTTCAAACAGAGAAAAATATAAAGTACATTCTATACTATTTTTTTCTTGGTGTTTTTGTTTAATTATTAATTCAGATCAATATCAATAAGATTTTTAAAAGATTCTAGAATTTGCAAAAAAATGCACTTATTACCCAAATTTTTTTCATCTTTTTTTCCAAAGATTTTAGTTTGATGTTAGTACTAAATTGGAACAGCAATTTATGTAATTCTTGTATGCGCATCTGCTTGTTTAAATAGCTTTTGCTTATTTTATTTAATTTTAGATTTTGAATACAGGTCCTAGATAAATAATTATTTATATTTAATTATAAAAATGTATTTTTTACATTATTATAAATTCTTTATAAATATATGATTTTTGTGTTGTTTGGGTAAAATAAAAACTGATATATCATAGTTCAAATAGTATATAGTAATTCAACAAGTTTCAATTCATTGTGTAAAAATTATCATAAAAAGCTATTCATTAGTTTTAAACATATTACAACAGAGTTATTGTTTTTAATTGTATATTGATTTTAGATGGAAGATTATTATTATCATTAATATTGATTTTCATCTTTGCTTTGAGGCATATTATTTTTCTGACCATACTTCTTATACTAACATATAATTTGATCAGTTTTAGATTAAATAATAATGGTTCATATTGATTTATAAATACTTGGAATGATGCAATTTTGCAAACATTATTATGAATTATTTGAATACTTACCTAGATTATATTTTAATTTGATATGTCTGTTTTGCAGTTACTAAATCCAATCTCGGAAATACAGCTGACGTCATTCAAAAGCCACCATATGCCAGACAGGTTAGTTATTTAAATCAAATAATAATCAATTTAAATCAATTAGTTATTGATTAATTATTATAAATATTCATACATGAATAATAGAAAGTAAACTTAAAATGGAACTTTCAGAATTACTAATAGATTGACTGTTTCTTTTATTCTTTATTATATACTTGCAGTAACATATTTATAAGTTGTGGAGTTTTTTTCCATAGGATTCTCGTGTATCTGTCAAATGTTTAATCGAAGACATAGAAAAGCAAGCTGCACAAAAATTACCAACGAAACATTTGTCAAGTGTTGACAAAACTAGTTCAGCCAACAGTTCGACTGGCAGCTTAAACAGTTTATCAAATGTGCAGCAGTCGACAAATGACATCATCAGTACTCTTAGTCCTACTAATAATCGAGATGCCAATTGGGCTGATACCATGTTTGAACAAAATACACAGGTAGAGAAAATTATATTCAAGTTTGTAAACCTTGCATTATTTGGCTTATTATATTATATATATTATGTGAATAGATGTAATCTTTTACCAACTATATACCTAAAATTAATTAACTTTTTATTCTCTTACTATTTCTTTGTATTTACTACTATTCTTTATATAAGTTGATAAATACAAATCTATTTTTATTCTAGGCTTTCTGTTAATCTCTACATCTTTTGTACTGCATAAATCTTTTTTATTTATTTATAAAAATATGTATTACAAGATCACCCTTATATTTTTAGAGTGGACATGGATATGTCAAAAATCCATTACGAGAACAATCTCAGCAAAACAAATACCAATATTTGTCTAAAACCACACCTGTTACTCCTAAAACATCAATGAAACTGTACAACACACATCCTGGTAAGTTTCAGCATTCTTATTGTATATTGCAATAATCTATATTAAATTAATAAGTATATTGTAAATAATCTTTTTATCCAATGTTATTTTCAGATGTGGTAGCGGGAGGTCCCACATATGCTTATTTGAAAAGCAATTACAAATCAACTCATGGCAAAACCGCAGATGAACAGAAAATTTCAGATTACACCAGGAGAAGCAGCCATGGAGATCAAGGTAAGACATTTATTGATTGATTTCTTTCATATTTGGTTAAGGCTAATTTACATTCACAATCATCATATTATGGCCTATAAGAAACATGCACATGTGTTGTGCATTCAAATACACAAAGTTTTTACTTTGTTTATAAATTATTCAGAATATTTTTGTCATGAGATTTCAACTGATTTATGCTGATATTTTTAGTACACTAAGAACTATTTTTGAAATTAGTAATAGAAAAATCTTCAAAATTACTATTATTGAATTTTTTTATTAGATCGTTATGGGAATAATTAGGCTTTTGAAAAAAATACATCAAATTGTAATTTGTTCATTTTTCTTTGCGATTTTATTGCTATTTTGTAACTTGTTCTAATCATCGTCATTCTAATGAGAAGCGATTAATTTCTCTTGCTTTTTGTTGCACTTGCTTTCCTTTGTGTGCGTGCTTTATTTTATATTGGTGAAAGTTAAAGAACTTTCAAGACCATGATTTGTCTCATAAATATTGAGTGGAAAATATGTTTAATACTATTGATATGGTGTCAAACTTTGTGCCAAAAAGTTATCATTCATAACATGTTTTCTGCATGTTTTCGTAATTTGATGTTAAATTGTATTATTAAATTCTTGGAGGGCGTAACATCAAGTAAAAAAGACAACTTAATGACTTTTAAAACATCTCTATTATTCCATACATTTCGGCGTAAAATTCTACGTCATCATCAGTGCCTTTTTCGGACAAACAATTCTGGTTTTTCAATTTATATTTAATTTTCAAAACTCTTATTTGCAACTCCTACTCTCCACATCTGGTAAAATCCGTTACAAACAACAGCCTCACTATCATAAAGAACAGAATTACCAATCCAAATCCCAATGTTTTTTCCATGAAGAATAATGATTTTGAATGTACTATTCACATAACTTACGTTAAAGAGCTTTATCTCACGTGGAAAAAGTTTTTTATAAGGCTAATATACTAGTATTTTGTAATATACTCATTTCAAATCTAAAGCCTGCTACTAGTTTAGAACAAAAATCAAATGTGGTATAAGATTGCTTGCAATAATTGTGGTTCTTCTTACATCGGTGAAACGAAACAAAATTTTCATCAAGCGTTTAAAACAGCATGATAATAACACAAAACAAAAATCAAGGGTTATCATCAGGGAACACATAAAACTTATCAATCATACTTTTAATTTCTATGACGCAAGGGTTTTATACCACGAATTGGGTATACTACAAAGACACTTTGCAGAAACTTAGGCTGTATTTAAATAAATCTATGTTAATATATACATGTAATATCATTAATTCTCATCTATTTCACACAATCATTTACCCAAAAACCCTTAGTAGCCGAACACCGCGATCCTCTGAACGCCCTCTACGCGAACGGGGGCTCCAAAAGGAACGCCCTCTTGAAGTGGTGCCAGGAACGCACTGCTGGATACCGGAACATTGATATAACCAACTTCTCTTCGTCGTGGAACGACGGCATGGCCCTCTGCGCCCTGCTTCATACTTACATACCAGACCGGATACCCTACGGAACGCTGGTGCCGAACGAGAAGCGACGCAACTTCAGCTTGGCCTTCGCGGCGGCCGAGAGCGTCGGCATCCCGACCAGCCTGGTGAGAATGGATTCATAATTGTGCATGGTAGTTTAGGAACGGTCCTGCATGGATTTTGTAGTAATAGATTGAAGGATAGTGGTTAATTTGATTCATAACAATATTTACAGTAGTAAGCTTACGAAACCTAGGGCGGTAATTCTTGGATAAAAAATGTTATGTTACGGGGATATAATCGTATGAGTTGATAGTAACGAACTGTCTAAATGTATTTGCTGTGCGATCAGGCGTTTTGCACATAAAACCTAACCTCCAAAAGTCTAACAACAATTTTATCATAAGTGCAACTTTCTGATGTCACTTTGATAACACATACGTGAAATCTAACCAATGTTTTTATTTGTCATTTTTATTAGTTTTGTTAGTTTAAACTTTAGAACGGTAACCGTTATTTTTTTAACTCGATTTTTTAAGGGGAAGCCTGCTTTAGAGGCTTCAAAAAATCGCTTTTTTGAGTGAGTTTTAGGGAAGGAAATAAATAATTTCCTTTCTTCAAAGTTGAATGATTTTAGAAACTTTAAATTTTCAGTTCAACAAAAATGCTTAATTCTTGAAAACTTGGGGAATTGTGTTATTATTTTTGACTGTGGTTCTAGAAATGTTTACAACGGTTTCGGTTCCTAAGTTTAAATGAACAAAATTAGTAAAAAATAACCAAAATAACCGAAAAATTTACCAAATCTCTAAGTAGCACTTAAGGGGGACTTCTATCATAGATAAATGTCTTCTACCTTGTGGCCTCTTTTTGATACTGTTTTTTGAAAATCGTAGTAATATAATTTGCGAGGGGGGTTTATGGGGAATCGAATGCGCTACCTCCATTGTGACGGATTTAAAAGACAGACAGACCTCCTCGGAGGTTGTTACATTTCTTAATGAAAATTTTTAACCCTCGAGTAGGGTCTTAGATTGCAGGAACCCAGTAAACACCGGGGGGCACCGAGCTGCGGTAGCAATCTGAAATCCACATAGATTCCACATGCATGTTACAGCGCTGAAGGCAAGCTTGTGGATTTCAGGTTGCTACCACCGCTCAAATCACACGGTGTTTACTGGGAACCCTAGTAGAGGTGGGTGGGGGATGCCTTTTGCACTGAGGGTTGTTTAATCCTTCGGCGACAATGCCTATTGTCGTTACAATATTTTGTCGACCAGTTGCAAAAACACAACTTTTGGGAAATCGGAAAGATATTAATGCATGGATAATCGCAAAATCGGAAAAATATTAATGCTTGGATCTTGGAAGAAAAGTTACTTACAATCAATCTCCAATGCCTGGACCATGAAGTACCCTTTTAATATTATATTTGTAGTACCTTTTGGGCCACAAAAGCACAAAATAAAAAAATCGATTTTTTTGAACCAACAAGGTAGAAGACAGACCCTCTTGAAAGCTCATAATTTCCTTATAAAATTCTATGACATTTTTTTCACTACATTTTAAGGTAACTACTATCTCCTCGTTTTGGCTTGACTGTAAGTTCTGGAACACCCTGTATATATTATTATCTGTGTACCGTTTGCTTATTCTTTTACTTTTTAGTTGATGTCCAAGGTTGCTTATTTTGGCTTCCGATGTTTCATTTTGTAGCTTTGCACGTTTTCCAATTATTTCATTACATCATAAATCACTTTTTAAATAATAATTATTAAATTTTTATAATAATATTAATTTTCGCAGAATATTAACGACATGATACAATTGGAACGACCGGATTGGCATCAAGTAATGGCGTATGTGATCGCGATCTACAAACATTTCGAAGTTTAACATATATTATTGATTGTATTACTAGATTTTTAGTTGTTAATGATTACTATGTGATGAAGTCGACGATAAAGAAAATAATAATTATTTTTTGTATATATGCATATAATATCGAGAATCGTTTATTATCAAATAATAGTTTGAGTAATTTAAAAGTTGTGATTTGGGCGATCAAATTATTATTTTAAATGAACAGGGTGTTAACAAATATCAATCAATATCGTGTACTTAAACCTCAATTTTGAATCAATTTTTAATATGTTTTATGAAAGAGGTTCATATCAAGAACAGTCATAAAACTATAATTTTTTATCAATCGTATTTTTATAATTCGATTTACTATGAAATGCATTTTGGACTATTATTATATGGCTGTTCTAGAATTTTTGTACTTCATCATCGATGATCGTACCTGTTTATTTAAAAACCATTTGTCAAACAAAATCATTGTACATAACATTCTTTTTAGTATCTAGTCATAAATTTATCCTTTAGATTTATCTAAATTTAATCATTCTTAAGATTAATCTGAATTATTCTAAGGCATATATATATTGAGATATAACACATGAATTTTTCAATTTTGTAATAATATACAAATAATTCTTACGATTTTTGCAATACATATTTTTATACTCTATATATAAATATATATATTTACTTATAATCTTTGTACGATTTTATAAGCGAAAGACTGCTTCTTAGATGTAGTAAAAATAAAATTTTCCTTATCATATCATTGGAAAATCATTTAGGAACCAATATGAAAAAAGATTTCTACGTATGTAGGATTTTTATGCCAGTCGGCTTTTTTTGTAAATCGCTTTTAAACGAGAAATTATAATAAAGTTCTGAAAAAAATGAGTTTTTTAATTCAATTTTTTATTAAACTTCCTGAAGTAGAAGTTGATGTTTTCTGCGGAAAATCTGTCTTGTTAATTTTATGTGTCTTCGACGTTTCAAGTCATTCTGAACCGTTTGACCGCAAATTTTAGAAAATTATGTGTGTGTATATATGTAAGCCGAAATTTGACCTTTCGTCTGCGTTTTCTCAAAGACGACTGAACCGATTTCAGAAAATAATAAAAATCATAAAAACGATTTAGCTTATTTATCGATCGAGCCGTTTTCTTATAATTCAATTCTATTAAATAAGTGCCAAATTTTTTATTGACGTTTTAGCCAAAAATGCTGAACAGATTTTTAAAATTTCTGAAAGTGTTTAAAATTCTGTCAGTTCTGTTGGGAATCGTGGTGATCAAATTTTGGTAAAGATCGGCTAGAACGTTTTTTCGTTATTAATTGTTGGATTTTTTTGACGATTTGTTGACCTTAGTAAGCAAAAAGTGATTTAATTATAAAAAATTATCAACGTTGGAAATAATGGAACACGTTGAAATTTCAAAATTCCGTCATGACATGTTGAAAAGTTAGTAAATAATAATTCCCTGTGACCAAGTCAATTGTTTGTACATATCAGAAAGTTTTTGCAACTTGTCTTAAGGCAAAATACCACTTACAACGCATGTAGTTTGTTTTCATATGAAATGAAAGGTAAAGTTTTCATTTATTAAAAACATAAATTATTCCAAAATGTTCTAATAATTTCCAGTAATTGTACCTGGTTATTTCCTTAATAAACCTCATTCAACTATGAAACATGCTTATTGATTTTGTTTTATTTTCATATTTTTTACGTTGATTTTGAATCTGTCAAAAAGAGTTGTCAAGTTGATTAATATACAATTTGTAATATTAAATTTGATCACATTTTATTTATTTATGGTTTATTAATTGAATGAAAATATTGAGTTTTATTACAGGAATATATTTTGCTGTTTTTCTAGTGGTCATTTATTTAATCAAAATTTACAGGTAAGGTAACTACTTGCATGTCACTTGATTATAAAATAGCATGATTTGTGAATTGGGTGCAAAAAATCTAAAAGGAAAAAAATAATTTTAAATTAAAATTATTAATAGGGTCGGTTCTTGAATTGTACTCCGTTGCATTGCAAATTGGTGGAAAGAATGAAAGAAATCAAAAATGGTGCCACCAGGATATTAAAAATGTGTCTTTTAGAGTATATCAAATCGTCTCCAGTTCAAAACTATCGCCAAAAATATATATCTCGTTCTTCATCGCATTTATTTTATTCACTAAGATTTTAAATTGTGTAATTTTTCCCAGTAAATGCCGTGTCATGTGAGCGGCGGTAGCCATCTGAAATCCACTAGCGTGGCTTCAGCCCTGTGACACCCATGTGGAATTTATGTGGCTTTCAGATTGCTACCGCCGCTCGGTGTTTACTGGGTGGTTATTCAAGCGTATGTTCATATAAATAAATATGACATTTAAATCACGGACCTGGAGCCATTTTCTTATCTATGTCTGGAGCTTCCTCGTGGCTTTGAGATTCGATACCTCTGACAAACTGATGTCAAGCAACAGTGACATCGGTTTCCAATTGGGTATATAGATAGCAGCATGTTTGCAAGAGAGAATAACCTTTATCCGGCATCATTGCATCCGATGAAGTCTTCAAAATTAGAGCTATTGCAATAATAAATTTATCAAAACAAAGTCCAACCACGTTATTATAGGGCTACGTCATTAGGAAGTCACATCAAGTTTATAGCACAATTATGGGGGTATTCTTGTCTAGAGACATGAATTTTATGCGATTTTTGAAAGGCCTACGGACAAGTTAAAAAAATGTTTCATCACAAATTGGCGACTGTTTGAAAAAGCGTAGTTCATGGCGAAGAGAAGTCTATAAAGTAGACTGTGTAAAAATTGAAGTAAATCGGTATCAGTAGAAGTAGAGAAATCGTGGGTATCGTATCGTAGGGAAACAGTGGAATATTGTCGTAATCAAACAGTTATATCTCTGAAAATCTTTTTTTTTTTTAATTCTAGACCAGATACTCTAGAACTGAAGGAGGTATTTGGTCTAGAATAAATGCGTAAGGGGTCTGGTATGAGGGTAAATGCGCAACTCATTGCATTGTAAATATTATTAATATTTAGTTCTTGTGGTAGTATAGCTGATGCCCTCACCTGCCGGTTGTTGAGTGCCACATGCTCCTGGCAAGATGTCACTTGTGGCGATCGCTTGGATGCCGTCACTGTTCCAAGTGTCTAAGTCATGTCCGAGAGTAGTTCCGTGACATTGCGCTCATCGAATCTGCTATCGACATCACAAACAGAATCGTTCTACGTACATGGACCCGACCAATACGATCAGAATTTTCAGGTAAAATTCGAGGAAATATCCAATTGACCAATATTTACCCAAAGGCAGTGTCCATTGTATTTATTTTAATCAGTAATGTTTGCAAAAGTTGACAATGCCTGAAGAAAGTTATCAGCCTTATGCGCTTTTTACCAAAGCCAATGTGGCCAAATTAAACGCCTCATATTTTTTTGGATGTTTCTTTTTCCTTGCAGACGACAATATTTACTCCTACAGTTAGTAGAAAGAAAGCGTTCAGATATTCGTTAAGTTCGAAGTTTGATTACGAAAAATTACAAAAAGAAATAAATAAATTGATTAAATACTGTGGAATTGAAGAAAAGCCTTTCATAAGTGAAGGAGGCTCCAGGCTGGTTCTCACAGAGGTCAAGTTTTTACCGGCGATTAGAATTTTGGGTAGGTAGATAAGATAATTCTATATTGCTGTGATTATTGATGTGATCATTTAGTTTTGAATAAAATTATATTTTCCACCATGCAATTGTTGTAAATTAATTTATTTTTAAAGAAGGTGGAACATGCGAAATATCACACTTTTTTATATATTCACTGTACTCCTTTTGTTCTAAAATTTATCGCATTTTGAATGTCTATCACAACTATATTATATAACTGAAACTATTACAAATTATTACGTTGATCCTTTCCACTCGGCTGTCCTTTTGAGGGGACAACGTAGGTAGCATATCTCTCGGCTGACTCTTCCGAGGCATTTGACAATTTTCATACACATTGACTCAGTTCGTATTGAAGCGCCGAATAGAATAGATCAGGTATGAGCAATTCAAAAACTTACAGCAGCTACGCTTTCGTCAGAATGCGGCGCCAAGTTGCTAGTAAATAACGAGCGAACTGATGCCGAGTGGAAAGGGTCAAATTCACTTATTATTTATGAATAAACTTCTGCGATAAATAACGTACATTTACAGTATGTGCCAACCATCACATAATAAATTACGTGTAACCAAGTATATTCTTATTTTCGTGGTCAGTATCAGTGTTTTTCTGTACTTTATTAAGATTATTAAATTTAATTCCTTTAGAGAGAATTGTGTATCGTACAGAGAATTCGGTGCTCCAACGGTGTCCAGTGGACAAATTGATAATGTGTTGCCTGGCACTATCGAAAGAGGCCTACGAATCCGTCAAGGTCTTCTCGAATGTGACACCTGTGCATCTCAGGAGAGTACGAATAGCCGAGATGAATTATTTTAGGTAAATAATTCTATGTGATTTTATTCTGTTAATTGTCCAATGATGTCCAGTTTACATCTTTTTTTTTCTTAAGAGATTACTATTTCCAACTATTAAATCGATATTTATCTTTAGTATCCAGAAATAGTATGGCAGTCTCACCAAAGACTAAAGAATTGTGCTTGACCAATAATCAATAATCAATAGTCAGCAAGTAGGGTCTCTAAAAGTTTAACTATATTGCGACCACAAATCGAATGCCTACTTATGCTACAACTTACACATTTTTATAAAAAAAGAACATTATTTTTTTTATTTACTTTTTATTTCTATTTATAAATATTAAGTTGTATCAAATAGCCTTTGAAACACTTATTCTTTCTACATTTGTGTTAAATAACGTCGAGAAAACATAAAATTAGCGAACAGACCTTTTGGTGCACATTTGGTGCGAGCAGATCTTAAGAAAATACATCTAAAATTTGTATGAGGAATTTACCAAGATGCCCTTGTAATAGGTCAAAGTTGCTCAATTTATCCTAATGAATTAGTTGTTTAACTCCAGGGTAGTGTGGCTTCTGACCCCCGAAAAAACTGATGTGATAACATCAACTCTCATCTGCTACTTGACGGATTGGCATCTCTGGGACGCCAGCATGCTCTGCATGGGAGTTATGCGACGTCTGATACTATGCCACGTGGCACTGGACACTGTGCTGTCGTCGCTTTTGTCACTGGTGAAGAATTTTATTAGGAATTCAACGGAACCAGAAGCTGAAGTACAAGGCAGGTGCGTTCTGAGGGTGCTGCACGAAATGCTCAAGCACGGAGCGCCGAGGTGCTCCATGTCGGGTAAGAATAAACGGATGAATATAAGTTAATTGAAATTTGAATTATTATGTTCATGACTGGGATTAATAACTAGAAGTATTTCATTTTTAACCGATTCAAGACACCCTAAGTGCTTGATTTTGAAAAAAGTATTCAAACATTAAGTAAAACATAATAAGCAAGTTGTATGAGGAAAGTTAATAATAAATACCGATTGATTTTTATGTGTAGCTGTCCATACTGTTATCATTTATTATTTTTCCTAGGTATGGTTAACCTAACCGAGAACATCCTGGAGTTGTTGTACGAATCAGTTTGCGCAGATTCTACCAACGCTGCTACAAAAAACTTAAAAATGCTTCAAAGAGGATTAGAGGTCTGTGCGAGGAGAGCAATGGAACGGTTCGATGATGACACACTTCTGGATATAATTAGGTAAAAAGTATATATTCCTATTCATTAACAAAACAGAACAACACTGTCTTATTAATTTTATCCTTAGATTAATGTTGGACAGATTAGACACAGGTTTAAACGACATGCAAATCATGGACTATGGTGGTGTTTTGGAATACGCTGTTTTGTTATACAGGTTAGTAAGTTGAAAAATTGACTTTTTGTTGTTAACATTTGTATTTGGTTCATATTTTTCGGATTGCAGTTTGGAACATTGTTTTATATCTAAATAGAAAAACTCATATCCCAGTAAACACCGTGTGATTTGAGCGGCGGTAGCAACCTGAAATCCACAAGCTTGCCTTCAGCGATGTGACATGCATATGGAATCTATGTGGATTTCAGATTGCTACCGCCGATCGGTGCCCCCCGGTGTTTACTGGAATGGATATCAGTACAAAGCCATACACCATACACCACTAGTTATTTTATTAATTTGTAAACAATATATTTATATAATATTATTATTATATTATATATTTCAGAACTGGTTTATTTTCTAAAACTCTACATTACGAATTACTAACTCCCATTCTTGATATTGATGTCATCGCATAATAGAGTTATCAGTTTGATAGCCTGCAGGTTTGTTGAGTTCAAATTTTATTTAAAAATATTAATAACCAGTTAATGTTGTTGACGAGTTTACTTGTCATGGAGAAGTGGCAGGAATTTGTGTACTAACGAATCTTTAACTGTTTTATTTTGAATTCAATGTGACATTTTTTATCATATTATGGTCTGATATTAATTGTATTTTATATCACTTCTCAGGATATTGCAACGATTCCTGGACAGGCACAATAATCTTTTGTCATTCATTTCACCTGAGTTATATTTGGAAAATCTCACATTCAACATAGTCGTGGGATCGTTCCGATCGGCCGATAAAGTTTTTCTACTGGAATACAGGGAGCAACTTCATGAAACGCTATTGAAAATTGTTAGACATCACGGGCAGTATCAGGTTAAAAATAAATTAAGTGCCCTATAAACTCTAAGAATTATTTTATAATATAATTGAAGTTGATATATGATAGGTCAATCTGGAAAGTGTTAACACAATTCTATCCCTCCTTGTGGTTGAAATTCCATGCGGTTTTACAGCCGCATTTGTGGTCTGTTTGGCTATGGATATACAGGTAATTATAAATAGCAAATGGGTAATAATTTTTTTTTAAAACCAAACATAATTCTTGGTTTAAAAGTTGTTTGGAAATTGATTTCGAAACGAAATTCTCGATTCATTGGAAAAACGGAAAACGGTAAACGAATAGTTTAGATCAGGACTTCTCAAACTTTTGTTATTTGCGACCCCATTCACAAGTGGCTATCCCCCTTCCCGAAATTTGTAAGAATTGAATTATTGAATCGAAATTGAAATTTAGACATTTTTTAGATAAAATTTCAACTGTTCATTTCAAAAATAAATTTACCGCTTTCAATTAAATCTAAACTCATATGTAATATTTTAGTATGATCTAGAAGACTATGGTATCTACCGTCAAAAAAAATCATAAAAATCGTCGAAAAATTGTTTTTTAACACATTATTACAAGAAAACGGCACGGCCGATCTTTACCAAAAACTAATCAGCACGATTCGTAACCAATATCTTTCGAACAGTTTTTGAACTTTCAAAATCGATACAGAATTGGGCTAAAACGTGAACGAAATTTTTTTCACTTCTCTGGTATTCACATAGAAACGGCTCGGCCGATCTTCACACAACGCTAGTCCTCGTCGAAAACATAAACTTCTCCTTCGGGAAGTCCTGGTTTAGATGGTCACTATCGCAAGTTGGTGTTTGCCAGTTCGCCAGAATTGAAATTTTGCAAAACAAATTCGAGTTTTGCAGTTTGACTCCTAATTTTAACTCGTGTTCAGTGGTGAAAATACATTGGAAAACAAATATCATATACTGCCTTAAGTGTGAAACACATTGCAAAAAACAATAAAATTATTTCTGAGAATGTGTATGATCAACTAAATTGCATTAAATATTCTATTCAATTGTATTAATTCAATTTTATTTTCTTTTTTATTTTTAGGCTGAAGCAAATCTTCTGCCCGAAAGCAAACTCGTTGAGATGTCCTGGCGGCACGCGACCGTGGTAGGCGTCATATCCTTGGTATGCTGGACGCACCACGCCGTAACATTGTACAAATATGTCGAATCTATAATATCAAGAAGAGGCAGACAGGCCCCTCATCTAAATCCGCCTCTGAAATTAAAATATGCGGTCGCTTCCCATCATGTTTTATGGCAGAAACCAGATCTGTATTTTGAAGCATGGGAGCTCAGGTACGCGCTCTGGAAACATTTCCGTTGCAAAAGTATGGTTGGACACGACAGCGATGAAGAATGATGGATGAATAGTATTTGATTATTGTTGGTCATTATTGTCTGAATATAAGCAGCAGTCATTGCAGTTAGATATGGTCTCTAAGGTCCGGTTCTAAATGAATGCCCAATTTGCAGTTGTCATCACCACACATGCATCTATGTTCTTCATCGTAGATCTTCATTGTCAGGTGATTTTGGAATTTTTTAAGCTTTTTACTTGCCAATTAGCTAATAGATAGGCCAATTCGCGGATAATATAATTCTGACTCTTTGATTGAATAATGGAATGAGTTTAGTAGTTACGATTTGTCAAGGAGCTGATTTTGTTCTTCGATCCAAATCGATAAAAGCTCCAAATGGCACGATTCCAAGAGTTCAACAAATTGTTGAACTTATGATCACATTGTTATTTGGCATTTGTGCTATTTGGAGAACTGCTAAAGTTTACCAACATTTTTGTTGAGATATTTTCTTGTGATGTGATGCTAGAATAGTATCAAATGCTCAGAACGTCGTTAACAATTCAAATATTAATAATGATTATATGACTAATCTTGAATAATATTTTTAACTTCCCGAAGGAGAAGTTTATGTTTTCATAAAAAATCCGATTCGCTAATTTTATGTTTTCTCGACGTTTCAAGCCATTCTGAATCGAATGAGACCAAATTTGGAAAAAGTATGTGTGTGTGTACGCGTGTATGTGAACAGATTTTTTCCGTAAATCGATGTTTCTCAAAAACGGCTGGACCGATTTCATAAATTAAAATCCATTCGATGTATCGCGATGAGGACTATCGTTTATCAATTTTGCGCGACAATCAGCCAAGCCGTTTCTCTGTAAATAGCAGAAAAGTGAAAAATTGTTCGTTCACGTTTTAGCACGCAATTCTGAATCGATTTTGAAAATTCAAAAACCGTTCGAAAGATATTGGTTGGAAATCGTGCTGATTAGTTTTTGGTAAAGGTCGGCCGGCTCGTTTTTTTTAATATCGGTCGGATACCATACATGGTCTTATAGATCATACTAAAATTTGCGGCTCTACGACAAGTCGTTTAATTTTAAAAATTCGTCGAAGTTTGCAAAAATTAGTATCGTTTTTTGGCATTTGTCAAAATTAGAACTTACTAAAGTATTACGGCCCTACGACAAGTAGTTTAATTTTAAAAGTTTATCAAAGTTAAGAAAATGAGTAGTTTTTTTGACGTTTGTTAAAATTAAAATTAGACTATATATGTACTTGGTATAACGATAGAGTACTTGGTCTTAATGAACATACTAAACCATTCAAGTCCTACTGAAACTGGTTCAATTATAAAAATGATTGATTTCTGAAAATTTGCTTATAGAAAATACTCCGAGTTAACGTGTTCGTTCGTTTTCAATTATGTGTAGTAAACCACTCGAAATACTTTAATCACTAATAAATTAATTTATTTTTTATTGATTAAGTCGATTATTTACCCATGTCGGGAAGTTCATGTAACTTGCCTCAAGGCAAAAAACCAATACCAACTATTTTTTATTTATTTTGATTCACTAATGTTTAATTTTATTATTTCATTTAGTTTGATTTCTGCAATAATCATGGAGAACATTGGTTGAATAAAGTTCAATCACGGACCGAAATCAAATTTATATAAAATTGGAATTACAAATTTCCAACTATTCAACAAATTTTAGGAAAATTTGTGATTATGAAACTAAAATGATCAGGACGATTATGTGAGAACGATTACTCGAATGCGATATGATATGTGATGTAGAATGATATCGAATTTAGATTTGTTTTGAAATGAGCATTTTATATAAGACATGAAAATAGATAATTAAGTTTGAAATGATATGCTGTGATTAGGTTAATGTATATATTTATAATTATAATTGAATTTGTGTTTGTAAAAATAATTTTATACTTTTTTGCAATATATAGAGTTTAAATGAAATATAGAAAAATTGTAAAGATCATATCAGCTTTTGATTTCGATGTTATAATCTAATTAGATTATATTTTTTAAATTTAAAAAAAAAAACTATTGATTTTATCATTTATCACAAATAATGTTAAATAATTATTTATTAGTTTATGAATAATCAATAATAAAATTTTTAATTTTATTTAAAAAATAAAAATATTGGAAAATTTTAGTTTAGAATAATAAAAGCAAAATCAATATTTGCTTATAAATGATGACAAAGAGTTGAAAATTGATATATAAGAATATTTTAAAGAAAACTGAAATTAAATGGATTAGATAGATGTAAAAATAACTAGTGGTGTATGTTTAGTAGTTAACCATTGTAATATTCTATCAACTATCTAAGTCGTTTTCAAGCACTACCAAACCACAGGATTTTTAAATGCCTTAAGGGCACAAATAGTGTAATCTCCTAAAAGTGATTTTTGGGAATTTATAATAAAAAAACTACTTTATCAATCATTCAAAATTTTAGGAATATATTTAGACATGTTTTAAGAATACATAGTAAAATTTTTGAAAAAAAAAAAATATTTTTTAAGTTATCGTCGATCTCCAATGGCGCGACAAAAAAAAAGGCCCTTTACTGCTTCAGTGATTCCGGCCTTCTACGTGGATGAAATTAAAAAAAAATCTCGTTAAACTAGATAATATTGTCTGTTAAATGAACTACAATGTAGAAAAACAAACAAAAATTGACAAAATGGCTGCGTTTTTTAAAATAAAGTCGAATTTTACCCAAAATTTTGGTCGTTTTTGGACTGCCAAAGTTCGATTTTTGATCCGATCAAAAAATCGATAGTTCATTTTACGGAGAACTATATATAGAGCATGTAAAAAATTGATAGTTATCTGATTGTTTGTTTTTGAGTAATCGCTGCAGCAAATTTGGAAAATGCTGTTTCGAGAAAATCGCGTTTAAAGATAAAATGATCGTTATACTATGTACTATATATATACTCTTTAAATGGCTGTGACTCAAAAACTATTTAAGATATCGATTTAAAATTTTGATATGTTATTTTTAAAGGTATAACCTATCGAAATGGTAAAATTGAAAATTTGTTTTTTTGAAAATTTCACACTAGTGTGCCCTTAAACGTTTAAAATATGTCTAGAAAAATTAAAAGGTATCGGGAAATAGTATAAAAAAATGTCTATCTCCCCTGAATTTTCTAAATTTTTACAGAGAGAAGTACAAAAACATCATTTTGAAAACCTTTACGAAGATAAGCCAATTGTATTATATAGGGTCGCCAAATAACTTTATTTTTTTTTTACAAACTACTGAATATTTTCTAAAATTTCTTTTTCTATTTGAAAGTACAATCCTTTCAGTTAATAATGAATTAATTCAGTTTTATATTTAATTCAAAAAAAATGAAAATGAAAATGAAAAATATTAGATGGCATACCC
>NW_020538040.1:13356810-13490544 GCF_003426905.1 Ctenocephalides felis
ATCTGGTATCATGCAGTAGTAATATCCGTTTTGAAGTTATTAATCAAAATGTCTCGAAAATGGGAAAATTTCCTTGACAAGTCTTTTGCACGGAATTGAGTTGAAGCTTAACTCAGCTTACAGAGTTGCCTTGGGGCAGAGCACCTATTATTATTAGCACGTATCTCGTAGCCGTAGTCCTTCAGCCCGACCGAACACACATTACTATACATACTTTTTTACCCAAGTACTCTCGTCCAGGCATGTGCTTTATTCAAATCATTCGTGATTGTGAAGTAAGTTGAGAGAAAAAAAAATCATCAGGCAAAACTCTCGTCAGAAGGTCGAAAGCGATGCAAATTCTTTTAAAGTGTTATGAATCATCATACTTGGTAATACACTGGAAAACGTCACACATATTTCTGCTTTATTGTTTTTTTTAAACGCGCTTCGGGAATTTACAGAAATGTCATTAAGACATTCTGTGGAAACTGTTACGAAATCTGCGAGATGGAAAGAATCATGTTTCGGAATTGAGAAAATTGTAAATTTAAATTATATCTGATATATAAGGTTGTCAAATATCTCCCTTCCGAATTTTGTATTATAAACCAAGAGCAAAAAAAGCGGAAGGGCAACCTAATATTTTATCATACATTAAAAATATCAGATCTAAACCTGTTTGTTTTTTCAACTTACCGTAAGGTAAGTTATAGTAATGGGCCAAAATCGAAAATAATTTTTTGCATATCTTCACGTTTCAGAGGTTTCTGAACATTTGACATACCTCAGAAAAAAAAGGAAGTGTGTGTGTGTTTTGTGTGTCCGCATTTTTTCGTTCACGTTTTCGGGCGCAGGATCAACGATTTGAATGGTTCAAAAACAATCGATTCTATTGATAGGAATGTGCTGATTAGTTTTTTTGCAAAGGCAGGTCCAGCCGTTACGGAGATACGGAGCAAAGAGTGCAATAAATAAAATCGAGGTTTTGAGAGAATGGGGTATCAGGTTTGAATGATCAAAAAAACATTCAATTTGAAATGATTGGGAGAAGTTGTGTTTAATTTTTGGTTTAATTGAACTAATTGTGCAAAAAATGGCAGTTTGAGAGAATTAAGCATCCATTTTGAAAGATCCAAAAAACTTTCTGCTTGTGTTGACAAAATAATTGATTTGAAAAAAAAATTGTTTCAACTTTTTTTTTTCAAAAAAATTTTTTTTTTGTATATCGAAAATAATTCAGATTTTATTTTTAATTCTGACTATAGTTCTAATATACTTTAAACAAATAATTTCAACTTTGCAATTCAGTTTATATAATTCTTATAAATATTAGACAATGTTACAATATTAATAATAATCTATTTGAAAACATTCAGTGTTCTTCAAACATTTCGTTACGGTACGGGAAGTTCCAGCAATTTGCCTTAAGGCACGATGCCATACGCCCCACTAGTTCCTATTTTTTTGTATATAAATATGTGCGTTAGCAACAGTCCTCCCAAAAACGTGGTGGGTCCTAATAATAAATCAAATTAATTTTGATGGTTCAAAAAAAAAAACAGTACACATTAGTTTTTGTTAGAGGCAGGTCCGGTCATTTCGGAGGCGCGGAAAAAAGAAGGCTATTTGCTGCTTAAATTAATAATGTGATGATAAAATTCTCTAAGATAATATTCTATAGAAAACTATTAATAGATAATTTATGTAAATTAAGTTTGAAACTTTCATATATAGCATGTGCACGTATAACCTGATGACTAAAAATGTAACGAGAATAAGCGATGATGAACAACATACAAGAAATCAAAGATTTTTATGCAATTTTATGTGAAATTTTCAACAATTTCGCGTACATATAACTATGCCAACTAATATAAAATGTGAAGCATAAATGAAAAGTTATTGATTATTTTAGACTGGTTAAGAATAGAATAACACCTCCTTGTATGATTTTAATGAATAGATTTTTTTCCTTGAAAAAAATGTTTTTCAGACTTTTTATTAAAATCAGATTTAAAGAAATTAAATAAATGACCGTTAACAACATGAATTAAAGACAACTGCTAAGTAATATCTCTATTAAACAATATCAAACGTAACAATTATTGAAATTTATGTTCAAACTCTTAAATATTTCCACAAATACGTCCACATTACAAGAAGTTAAAACTGTTTCATTTGACAAAGTATCGATCTGCTCTCTCGGAAAGCTTCCTTCTCTAAATAAATAATTGAGTTCCGTACCAATCACACAATTATGAATATTTAATGCTTTCATTAGAGCTTTTCTCACAACTGATATCACAGGTATCTGTAATTTCAGAAACGATGTTGATAAATAAAATTCTTAAGGCATATTAATGTTTATTCAACATTTTCAGGTTCTCACAATTTTGCATGAATCATACACAAACAAAGGTGAGTGGCATTTGCCTTTAGACAAGTTGAATACATTTCTCGACAAATAAAAATAGTTGGATTAATAACCAGATTTGAAATTTATCGAACTTTTAAAATATAGAAATCTAGTGGTGCATGGCATCGTGCCTTGAGGTAAATTGCTGAAACTTCCCGTACCAGAAATTTTAAAAAAGATTCAATTTAATTAGAACTTTGAAAAATATTTTTGAAATTTTTGGAAAAAAATTGACCTTTTTAAACATTAGATTTTTTTGTACTTTAAAATATTTTGGTTATTTTGAACTTTTTTCAAAGCAATCGCGCGATTATTAGTTAGCTGCGTAGAAACGAAATACCGAAGCGCGTCGGCATTATTGCGGATAAACATTAGTACGGAACCCATAGAAATGTAAATAATTTTTTTTCTTATTAAAATATCTATAAAATGTGACAATTTGATGTGCATTGGTCTCATGATCATTTATTGGATCTCCGAAACCGCTAGACCTGCCTCTCCAAAAATTTCATTTATTTGAAATTGAATTACCATTTTTAGCATTTTATAACCCGTATCTTTGAAACGGTTAGACCTGCCTATTTCTTGATTCAATCAATTTGATTGATCCGTGTTCTTGAAAACGTCGACGAAAAATTGTATCCGCACATACAAACACACGCGCACACACACACATACATCCATTTTTTCTAAGGTATGCCAAAATGTTCAGAAACCTTTGAAACGTACAGATATATAAAAATTTTCATTTTAGATTTTTTTGCGATTACAATAACTTATCCTGCGGGAAGTTATAAAATTCTACTGATAATTACAAAAAAAGATAATAATAATAAGTCGATAATCGAAAAGCATCAAAAAAATTTTACATTCTCGGAAAAATATAATAGTTTAAACTGTTATTTGCAAAAAAAAAAACGATTTGCACAATCAAACCTAACTTCACGTATGTGTTATCAATGAGACATTAGAAAGTTGCATTCATGATGACAAGCTAGGCTTTCTGTGTAAAATACATTTTTGAGAGTTTTTACTACCAATTCATTGGAAGACGCATAATATTTTAATTATATCAAATACTAATGCAATTTCTGAATTATATACTATATTTGTAATATTATACTCAAAAATTTGTCTGTTTAGAGAAAGTAGCAATTTATATTCAAAGTACAAAAATAAATTTTGAAAGAAAAATTAAGCTTGAATGCTAATTGAATGTTATTATATCCATTCACATCAGTTTAATAATTTTTGTATCTGAGACTTTCCCTTAGGAATTATGCTCTTCATGTTTGATATAAAAATAGTATATAATTGTTAATTCACAGTGTATTTTCACTACTTCAATAAAAAAAAGTTAAAAAATTTGCAAAAAAAATCGTATGTTTCAATGTAGGTTTCTATGACAATATGGGATGAAATGAGGATGAATAAAATGAGATCACTTTGGTTCTTCTAAAATATGTACCTACTACACATACGTTAAAATTTCTAAATTTTGAGAGAAATTATACTAGAAAAATGTAAAAATTCCAAATATTTTCCATTTTTGTGCAATATCTATAACCGACCCAGTGGGAAACTAAAAACATCAATATATTTACAGGATGTGGAGAAATCAAATATCCTTCTTGGGACATCTTATCCTAACACGTTTTCGATAATCTATTAATAGATAAACCAATTTTCTTACTTCTTACGAAATCCGTGCATCGGCATATAACATGTTCTGGCTTAAAATTATAAGTTATCGCGTGACTCCAAGTAATTATACAAAATGGTTGTGTAAATTTTGTATCGTGCTCCAACTGCTTTGGCCTTTAAGTCAAATACTTTTGTGAAAAAAAAATCATTTTACAGCGCAGAAATCAGAAGTTGAAATATGAATCATAATACCGTAACCTAGTTTAGAATAAAAGGTTAATTTTAATTGTAACGATAAAGGAAAAATTGAATTAAAAGGAAAATGCATACGGGTGCAGGATTGTGAATTGAACGATTGGAAGAAAAAAAGTTCTAAATAAATAATGGTGGTGAAAAATTTTCAATTATGAAAAGCATTGAAATGCACTTACAAAAATTAGTAGGTTGGCAACTAAATAAGTGCAGTGTTCAGCTTAGATGGTTTCAATTGAATTTTTAGGTTTGCTGGTGTAGTCCAAATGTAAAATAGCTTTTGTTAATGGATAGTAGGCAATTTAGATGTCCATCAGTAAAAAAGAAGTTTTTGGTCGATTGCATAGTTTTCGTTTGGCATTCGTTGAAAAATGGAAAATCGAATCCCAAATTTTTGTCATATTTTGCTTTTTTCTGCAATGGTGAAAAAATATCTTACCATTGGTGACGAAGCCTTAAATAAACGGCAGTGTCAAAATTGGTTTGCCAAGTTTCATTCTGGTAATTTTTCACTCAAAGAGGAAAAACCCTCTAGTCGTCAAGTTGAAGTTGATTACAAAAGACTTATCTACTTTGAACTGTTATCAGCAACCAAACAATCTGATGTCTGCATTGAACAATCAACAAAATTAAACAATGCAGTTGACAAAAAAGAAGCCTGAATTAGCAAATCGATGCTGAGATTGATTCCATTATTGACATCACATATTTTTAGCCACTTCGGGCAAAAATTATTGGAGCTTAATTGGGACTTTTGCCACATCCACCATATAGTCCTGACCTTACACCATCTGATTACTTTTGGTTTTGATTTACATAACTCCTTGAATTAAAAAACATTAACAATGTTGGTGGTGTCAATTGTGTCTGATTCAGCTTTTGCTAATGAAAACTGGAAGTTTTATGAAACTGGGATAATGATGCAGCTATAACTAAAACATTACTAAAAGTCAGTAATCAAAATGGACAATGCATTTCAGAATAATTTCAGTTCAATGAAAAAATTGTCTGATTTTTTAATAAAAATCCGAAATTACTTGCCAACCAAATAAATCATATGGGTTTAAAACTTTTTTCTTAAAATTTTCGAAACCATTTCATTATATATACATATACACATATTGAAAGACAATTATTTGCTGAATCAATTTTTTATAAAAATTACAAGTTTATTTTGTTTCACTCTACGAATCAATAAAAAATCAAGAAGCTTAAAATTTAATGTATCATAATATTTAGGAATTAAAAATCTAATGAACATTATAGCCCATTAGGCATGATTTATTTAGTTTCAATCTTCAGAACAAATAAATGATGAAATAAATAAATAAATTTCTGAATAAATAAATTTCTGAATAAATAAATGAGGAATGAATTTGCAAATAAATTTATTATATTGCAAAGGAATTAAACTTAAACCTCTGATGCATCCAACAAAATACTACTCATAACAAATTTTGCCTCATAAGATCACATTAAACAATTATTAACTTTCCTTTCCATTTTAATTGAAAATTCACGTTTCAGAAGCTTCTGTACATTTTGGCATATCAGAAAAAATGGATGTGTGTGTATGTATATGTGGAGACAATTTTTCTTTCACGTTTTCGGGCGCACTATTCAACTGATTTCAATGGTTCAAAAAACATTCGATTGCCATTAATAGGAAGATATGCTGATTAAGCTTTTGGCAAAGGCAGGTCCAGCCGTTTCGAAAATATAGAGCAAAGAGTGCAGAAAATAGAAGTCAAGTTTTTGAGAGAACGAAGCATCCGATTTGAATGATCTAAAAAAACATTCAATTCATAATGACGGGGAGAAGTGGTTATTAGATTTCGGCAAAGGCAGGCCCAGCCATTTCGAAGATACAGAGATAAAGGTACAAAAAATGGCAGTTTTTGAGAGAACTAAGCATCCGATTTTAATTATTCAAAAACTTTCTGCTTGTTTTGACAAAATAATTGGAAAAATAAATTATTTCAAATTTGTTTTTAATCTCTGAATCAACAAATTATAAAGATATAATAGAGAATTCAATTTATCATACTATTTAAGAATTAAAACTTAAATCTCTAATAATTATGCATAGAATTTGATGTATCATTCTATTTAGAAATTTTAAACTCAAATTTTTGATAAGTATCAAAGCTACGATGATCAATTTATCATACTATTCAGGAATTTAAATTTGAAACTCTATGAAATCTTAGAAGTGTAAAATTCAACTCTGTAAGTATGAAATTAAGCAATATCCCACTAATAACAAATTTTGCTCCAAAAAATTACATAAATTGATTTTATTTTAATCACTGACTAAACTCTATAGTATGAAATTAGATTAGAATAAAAATTAAACGTATGAAATTAAACAAAATTCCACACACAAATTTCATAGTCATACCCACAAGATCATATTATAAATTTATTTTGTTATCAATCTCTGAATCAATAAATGATAAAGAAGATATATAGAATTCAATTTATCATTAAAGCTCTGATAAATATGCATAGAATTTATTCAATGTATCATATTATTTAGAAATTTTAAACTCACATTTCTGATGGATAAGTATGAAATTAAACTCTATTAGTATAAAATTAAGCAATATCCCATTTATAATAAATTTTGCCTCACCACATTATTAATTAATTAGGTATGAAATTAGAAGATTAGAAATTGAACTATATAAGTCCCACAAAAACCCACACATAAATTTCATAGTCAACCCTGCAAGATCATATTATAAGTTTTTGTTTTCAATTTATGAGTATACCATGTTTTTCCAAATTTTACAAACCAGGAATTATTCCAACAAAGGTAAAGTAATCACAAAATTTTCATTTAAAATATCATCACCCAAACTATTAGTTACACAATATATAAAATCACTCAAAACTTAACTATTTATTTAATAATTGACATTTATCCATTTATTTATTTATCAACACTTGTGTTTTAAGCGTTTCGTAACTACCGTAATAACTTTTGATATTGGATTATCACTTGATTATTATATGGTAATATTTATTTAACTAATTAATTATTAAACTACTGATATATTTATTGACTATTTGTTATATGTTATATTAAAGCGTATATAGTTGATGCGATGTAGGTTACTAAACTGAAATGCTGAAATTGTACGGCGATGGATTTCTACCCCCGTAAACGTGCATGCAGCATAGTATAGTAAATACGATTTTGTTACGCAGGTCCGAAAATATAAGCCCCACCACTACACCCACAATAATACTAACACACATTATATATATACATTACATACATACATATATACATATATACATACATATACATGTGTGTATATATACCAGTAAGTATATGTACAAGTATGCACTTGTAATATTAGAAATACAAGCACATTTAGGAAGTATCAGAGATTCAAAATATGTGTGAATCGCGCATTTCATGAAGAGCAAACATGACATTTGCTCTTTGCAATATGTGCTTCTATATTTATTTTCGTCGTAATTCGATTACAAAGGACTAGTGGTGCGTGGCATCGTGCCTTAAGGAAAATTGCTAGAACTTTCCGTACCGAAAATTAAAATTTTTAAAAAAGCTTTACAATTTTTTGAAAACTGATAAAAATGAAATTTTAGAGAATTTTAAAATTTTTGAAAACTAGTGTGACGCATGACATCGTGCCTTAAGGCAAATTGCTGGAACTTCCCGTATTAAAATTTTTTTTTAAAAAAAAGAACATTTTTGAAAAAAATTTAATTTAGAAAAAATTAGATTTTTGAGAAACTATAAATTTTTGAAAAACAAAATTATATTTTTGAATGTTTTGGAAGTTCTGAACTTTTTTTCAAAGCAATCGTACTGCTTTAACTGCATAGAGACAACATATCCAAGCGCGTAAGCGCCGCGTAGTCGTCTAACGGATAAACATTGGTACGGAACACATAGGAATGTAAAAAAACTTTATACTTATTATTGAAATCTCTATAAAATATCTGATAATACGTTGCACATATGTCTAATGTTCATTTTTGACCGCCAATTAACATTATTTTTTACTTGTTTTATTGGATTTACAGAGACGCTGAACCTGTCTTCACAAAAAAATTACCAGTTCTTCGTTTCGTCAATACAAGTAAAATGTTTTTTGAATCATTCAAATCGGACGCACCGTTCTCTCAAAAAATGAATTACCGTTTTTGGCACTTTTTGCCCCGTATCTTCGAAACGGTTGAACCTGCCTTTGCCAAAAACTAATCAGCATGTCTCCTTATCAATACGAAGCAAATGTTGTTAAAATAATTCAAATCGGTTGATGTGCTCTCCAAAAAGTCGGTCAAAAATTGTATCCATACATACTTCCATTTTTTCTAAAATATGCCAAAATGTTTAGATACTTTTCAAACGTAAAAAATGCAAAAATTTTCATTAACGATTTTTTTTGCTGTTACTACAGCTTACCTTAGAAAGCTGTGAACTTAATAAGAAACTAGGTGTAAGTAGTAGTAGTAGTAGTTTTTAAATATTTTAAATCTGTTTACGCCATAAATACATTCAGTAATTATTTTGTTAATTTTTTTTACAGATAGATAGTAGAAGGCAACCCAATAGGTGCCCTCATTAGTTGACATTACATAATTTACATACATCAAATTAGAATTTTTTACTTGACTTTTTTACATTTACCAGTAAAAATAGAGTTGTCTATATTTATAAGTGAAAATTAATCCTTCCCACTCGCTAATTCCGAAATTTATATGAATTTTGCCGGCGGCATCCGAGTGCAAAGGGTTAAAGTAGTAAAATTGCTTGATATCAGGTTACATGCAAAATTTGAACCCCTAAATAACTGAAGTAGCTTTATCAACTTGCTTCAAGAAACGAGTCTTTTTAAAAAAAATTAATAGCATTTTATTTGAATTTTTTAAATTTTAGGTAGTTATTTAGTAAAGTAACAGTACATTCAGACATTTTCATGGCAAAATTTGTTATTAAGTTATTAGTTGCACAAAGAAAAGTAATGTTATCCATTTTATATATAAAAAAATTAATCATTATTACTATTTCTAACAAAAACGTCTTTTTTATAATAAAAGTTTAAACTTGAAACAGATGTATAATAAAAATAATTTTATTTATATTTATGGCAAATATTTACTATAGCAAATCTTTTTTATTATTTGCTCGTTATATATTTTTTTAATTTCTTACTCAATTATAGATTTATATCATATCTATCATAAATTATAAAATTTTAATGTTTTGATAGCAAAAAATCTTGAGTAAAAGCATAAATAATAAGTTTTGACTATGACAAATTTTTATAACAATTTTATGCAAATATCTAAACGATATATAATCGGTATTGATATTCTAGTATTATTTATGATATTATAATTTGTAATTCAAATTAATTTCGCAAAATGCCTTTTCATCATTCGAATATTTGCCTTTCGCAAATGCCTTTTCATCATTTGAAATATAAGTTTTTGATAAAGATTGACTACAAAGGAACATTATAGGTAAGTTCAATATACAAATACATAATTATGTAACACATATATATATATATATATATATATATATATATACATATATGTATATATTCAGGGGTAACTACCCTCTTATTAAAACTGCGCATGTCACAACTAGTCTATCTTTGTCTAATTTTAACTATCCCTATTTTTACACTATATATACATATATATATACATGCATGCATACATACATATATATGCTAATGTTTGTATATATTGAGTTTATACAATTTTGGGGTAGGTCGCGAATTTAATAGGATTTTTGGGGCGAAAACTATATTTTTATTAAGGGATGTCATGCAATTTATTGTCACTATAAATGTCATGTATTGTAATATATATTTGCCTCAGTGAAACACGACAAAATTAAGAAATTAAATTAGCATCAAATTGTTTTCTGATGAAATTTAAGCTATACAAATAAATAAATAAACTAGTTGTGTGCCATCGTGCCTTAAAACAAATTGCTGGAACTTCCCGTACCGTAACGAAATGTTCGAGGAATAATAAATGTTTTCAAATAGATTATTATAAATACTATAACATTGCCTAATATTTATAAGAATTATATAAACTGAATTACAAAGTTAAAATTAGTTATTAACTTCCCGTAACTAAGCATCCGATTTGAATGATTCAAAAAGCTTTCTGCTTATTTTGACAAAATAATTGCTTTTGGGGAAAAAAATTTCAATTTTTTTTTTTCGATTTTTTTTTGGTAACATGTTTTTTTGTATATCGAAAATAATGCTATATATATATAATCTATATATATATATAATCTCACTTATAGGCAAATTGCTGGAACGTCCCATGCCGAAAACTAAATTATTAAAAAAAAATTACAAAACTTTGAAATTAAATTTTTCAAAAATTTTAAAGTTTTTGAAAAAAAAAATGACTTTTTAGAAAAATTTGACTTTTTTTATATTTAGATTTTTTTCGAAAATTTTGAACATGTTTTTAAGGCAACGAATTTTTTTTCGCGCGGCATAGCTGATTTGGAGTAGAAATAATAAAGCGCGTAAGCGCCGCGTTGTCATCTAGTGCGCGAACATTGGTACGGAACCCATATAAATGTACACAAAATTTGTACTTATTATATTTTTTATAAAATATCTGACAATACGATGTACCTATGTCTAATGTTCATTTTTGACATCCAAATGGCATTTTTTTTTAACTTCCAGTTACTTTATTGGATCTCCGGAGACGCTGGACCTGCTTTTACAAAAATTTTACCAATTGTTCATTTCGTCAATAAATGTAATTTTTTTTTTGAATTATTTAAAACGCTCCGTTATTTCTAAAACTGAAATACTATTTTTGGCACTTTTTGCCCCGTAACTTCGAAACGGCTAGACCTGCCTTTGCCAAAAGCTAATCAGCACGTCTCCTTATCAGTAGGAATCGCATGTTTTTTGAATTATTCAAATCGGTTGATCCGTGTACGACAAAAATTTGTATCCGCACACACACACACGCGCACACATAAATATATCCATTTTTTTATGGTATGCCAAAATGTTCAGAAACCTCTGAAACGTAAAGCTATGCAAAAATTTTCATTTTCGATTTTTTTGCGATTACTATAACTTATCCTACGGGAAGTTAACAATAGAGATTTAAGAGAAATGGTATATTTTTTCTAGTATACGATTTGATTCTATTACCAAAGTTTGAGAAACACTTCTCAATTGACAACTCTGTTTAAGTATCTACAAACACGAAATTAATCGTAATTATACAATCTTTCTCATTACGTTTAACAAGGCGTTTTAACTGTTCACCAAGCAACAAATGTTAAGTGTTAAAAGATGTTAAACAGCGGCTGAATGCGACTTGTTCAAATAAGCTTTTTGCTTATTACACAGAAGTTAAAATGGAAGTATTTATGATAAAAAAAACAACAGGAAACATCGGTGTTTGTTGATTTTAGGGAAGCGTGTTTTCTGGAAACACTTTCATCTTGTTAAAACAACTAAATACTGGTAACAAACAAGTGCGGTGTGTGGAATTCGAAACGAAATGAAACGAAAATTGTAAAGGACAAAGTGTTCAATATACCGATTTGTAGGAATGTCATTTGTATAAATTAATCTATAATCTATTAATCTTCACAATTGTGGCGGGAATAACTCAGTCAGTAGAGTGCCCTACCCACACGCCAGCGATCCTCGAATACAAAATATGATAATTTTTTTCCAATAATACTTACAAAATTAATTATTATTTACAAAAGTATGTAAGGAGATTAATAGCAACAAATGAAAGGATCCCACAAATTTGAAAATTTTCTGATTTTCTATAGATATTTTTCCATAATGTTGAATGGAAAAAACATTGGCTTATAACAATAAACGGATAATACTATAAATTTATATTGAACAATTTAGACGACCGCTGTTGACTTTAAAATTATTTCTAAGAAAAATAAAAATTTAAAGTAAAACTTCTTTGAACGGAAATCGGTGACGAGCAAAATGACTAAATATGCAATAAACAAAATGAACTTCACTGACGAGCAAAATGTCTAAACTTAGAAGTTGCTTACAAATGAGGCTCTACTAACAGCAAAATGACTAAATTTATAAGTAATGGACAAAAATGACTCTACTGACGAGCAAAATGATTAAACTTAGAAGTTGCTTATAAATGGGACTCTACCAACGCCAAAATGACTAAATTTAGAAATTATGAACAAATTGAACTTTACTGACGAGCAAAATGACTAAACTTAGGAGTTGCTTACAAATGAGACTCTACTAACAGCAAAATGACCAAATTTAGAAGTTATGAACAAAAAGGGCTCTACTGACGAGCAAAATGACTAAACTTAGAAGTTACTTACAAATGGGACTCTACCAACGGCAAAATGACTCTACTGGCGAGCAAAATGACTAAACTTAAAAGTTGCTTACAAATGGGACTCTACCAACAAAATGGCTACTGGCGAGCAAAATGATTTAATTTAGAAGTTGCTTACAAATGGGACTCTACCAACAAAATGGCTACTGGCGAGCAAAATCATTTAATTTAAAAGTCGCTTACAAATGGGACTCTACTAGTACTAACAGCAAAATGACTAAATTCAGAAGTTATTTTAAAATTCTCAATCATGTTTGCATTCTTAATTGATAAAAGCAATGAAAAAAAATATAAGCTAAATATGAGTGATCAGATCAGTAACAGAAATTCCAGGTGCAAAAAAATATTCTCGTATGAAATACTTTGGAAAAAATAGAATAGTTTAAACAAGCAAAATTATCTTTAAGAAAACCTCTCCTGTATATATTTTGCAATGAAATCCCCAAGAAATTTGTCAGTATTCATGCCAGTGTTCAATATTTTTGATAAAGATTTTAGTCACGATTCAATTTAGATGATTATAATATATAAAAGCATTTTTAACTTAATATAGAAGTAATAAAAAAGTGAAGTAAAGGTACAAATTGCTGCGTGTTCAGTCACAAAATGTGTCAATGTAAAATTCCTATGTAGAAAAGAAGTATACAACAAGATCCAAAACTGAAATGTGAATTTTATCTTATATAATATATTTTAAAAGAACAGTATTTTCTTAATGAAAATTAGTGCTGGAAATGGACCAGAAAGTCAAAACTCATGACCAGTGACTCATGACAATATTTTTGTTGAGGATCTTTTGGTCAAGATTGTATTAGATTCCATATAATTGTTAAGAAATTCGTCCAAAATGCCAGAGTTTAACATTTTTGTTGAAGATTTTGGTCAAGATTCTATTAAGGTATGCCAGTGTACATATAATATTTTTGTTGAAGATCTTGTGGTCAAGATTGTATTAAGATCCACATAATTGTTAAGAAATTTGTCCAAATTGCTAGTGTTCAATATTTTTGTTGAAGATCTTGGTCAAGATTGTAATATAATCGTTAAGAAATTGGTCCAAATTTATGCTAGTGCTCAATATTTTCTGATAAGGATTATGGCCAAGATTTTATTATAATCGAAAAATTCACGAAAGTTCTTGCCAGTCTACAACTTGTTGAAGAAATTGGTCAAGATAGTATTAGGTTCGATATAATTATTTATTAAAGATGTTGGTCAAGATTATATTATGATCGATATAATCGTCCAAAAATTTATCCAAAATCATGACAGTGTACGATATTTTTGTTGAAGAAGTTGCTCAAGAATGTAATATAATCATCAAAAAATTGGTCCTTTATGCCAATGTTTAATATTCATGTAAATTTTTTTGGCCAAGATCATTTCCAACTCGACATTATCTGCCACCACTTTCAATTTAAAAATATATCTACTTTTTTCGAAAATGATATTTTCTTCAAACCCCAGAGAAGCAATTTTGTGTACAGCTAACCGCAACATGATGTGACGATTACAAAAAAAGGACAAACAAAAAAGGGAACATTTCTAGAGCCCATTGGAGCATTACATAACGATCTTGATCTAGATCATTATTATTATTCGCCGTTATAGATTTATGAGCCGTGAGAGATCATTATTATTTTTTAATAATAAATAATTTGTAGGTACTTATTTGTTCAGATATAAATTGTAACAAAACTTTAAAGTTCCTTTTTAGCAATTCGAAATAGAATATCCTTTACTTTTAGCGTTTCGTTCAGATTTGCAATACGTGTCTTCTCATCAAAGAAAACTCCAGGGATCGATTCCGGGATCGGTGGGCGTGGCTACACAGTCTGCGAGGAAACCGGAATACGCCAGAGGGAAAGAGATGGAGAGAAACGTCCCGGAGTTTCTCAGTAGTAAAATATTTGTAATAATAATATGGCTACGATATTATGTTCAGGCAACATATGATACAATTTCAAGTTTTTCTCAGTAGTATTTATTTTATGTAAGTAAATATGTCGCACGTCATAGAAAAATATAAGAGAATGAATTTATAACAATGTATATCAAGGCGCCTGCAAAAAAAGGTGAATTGCTGGAACTTCCTGTACCGAAAATTAAAATGTGTAAAGAAGATTCAAAATTTTGTTAAAACTTTGAAATAAGTAGAATATTGAGACTTTTTAAATTTTTGCAAAGAAATTACTTTTTTGAATAATAATAGAATTTTTTTGATTTTTCGAAATTTTATGAATTTTTTTTTTAAAGTAATCGTAAGTTAATAGCATTAGCTGCGTAGAAACAAAATATCGAAGCGCGTAAGCGCCGCGTCGCAGTCTAACATATAAACATTGGCACGGAACCCATAAAAATGTGAACAAAATTTGTTATTAAAATCTCTATAAAATATCTGATAACATAATGTGCATATGTCTAATGATCATTTTTGATCGCAAAATGGCATTATTTTTTACTTTTTTTATTGAATCTCCGAAAACCCTAGACCTGCCCTTACAAAAATTTAAACAGTTCTTCGCTTAGAGAATACAAATAAAATGTCTTTTGAATCATTCGGACGCTCCGTTCTCTCCAAAACTGAATTATCATTTTTGTCATTATCATTTTTCACCCCGTATTTTTGAAATGGCTGGACCTGTCTTGTCCAAAATGCGAATCGAATGTTTTTTGAATTACCCAAATCGGTTGAACGTGTTAACAAAATCGTCGACAAAACACACATACGTCCATTTTTTCAGCTATAACAAAATGTTCAGAAACCTTTGAAACGTAAAAATATGCATAAATTTTAATTTTCGATTTTTTTGCGATTACTATAACTTATCCTACGGAAAGCTAACTAGTTGTAAGTGGCAATTTACCTTGAGGCAAGTTTCATAAACTTCCCGATATGCGTAAATAATCGTTTTAATCAATTATAATAATTTATTAGTATAATCTACCTGTCTACCTGTCTACTTATCTATCTGTCCGCCTGTCCACCTATTTAACTATCTACCTATTTACCAATAACTCTATTCGTATAGGATTCGATAATAATTATTTAAAAAGATGTATTTTTGACCAACAAATATAAATTTTTAAAATATTTTATTCTGCATCTCCAAAACCGATGTACCTGCCTTTGCAAAAATATGATCAATTCTTAATTCCATCAACACAAGTAAAGTATTTTTTGAATCATTCAAATCGGATGCTCCGTTTCCTTAATAACTGTTTTTTAATGCATTTTTGGCTCTGTATCTCCAAAACGGCCGTACCTGTCTTTACCAAAAAGCAATCAGCAAATCTCGTGGTCAATACAAATCGAATGTCTTTTGAATTAATCTAATAGGATGCGCCATTCCCGCAAAAACTGAATTATCATTTTGTGCAATTTTTCTTTGTATCTCCTAAATGACTAGACCTGCTTTAGAATCCAAGTAATGAATGGTTTTTGAATCATTCAAATTGGTGCTCTTAAAATAATGGACAAAAAATTGTACCCATACATACATACATACACGTACACATGTACATACACACGCATACATAATTTTTTTCTAAGGTATTCAGAAACTGTTAAATCACTTTTTCTAAGGTAAGCCAAAACGTTCAAAAGCTTTGGAATAATTATTTTTAATTGTAAGATATGCCAAATCGTTTAGAGACCTATGAAACGTAAATTTTCGATTTTTTGCGATTACTGTAATTTTCACTACGGGAAGTTAATAAAAAAAATTCTGTATATAATAGTAGCATAGGAAACGATGTAAATGGATACTAATAATTTTTTGAATGCTTCTACCAATTGATACCAACCAAAACTGTTATGTAAAATTTCTATCCTTATATTTTGATAGTGGAAACGCACCACCTCCTGCAAAACCATTTGAAGTTGATAAAAGTGTTCCAAGTTTGAAAACATTCCAAATAACGCAATAAATTTTCTCTGTTCTCTATCTTTTGCAATTTACGGACTTGTTTTCTTATCACGTTCTAAATTGTTACTCCATATATAATAATTATATCTATATATTAGTTGCCAAAATATAAAGCCATTAAAATGACCGAAGGCGTGTTTCTGCAATCTGCGTGTTTATGAACTGTTTCTATGGCAATATCGAAAACACATTAAAAGTTAGAAACGGCAAAATCAAATAAATTACATTGCGTGTATATGCTGCGGTGTACGGCAAAAGCTATAATACTGGTGTTATCAAAGTAACTAAACTTTATCATGGAAATCGTAGGATAGGCCCTACCTGCCTACCTCACACGGTAATTTATTGGACCTTGAATTATTAGGTGAAATCGATAAAGGTAAATTCACCTTGATAACAAGTGTAAATAAGATACAAATTCTATTGCAATTAGCTCTAGTTAGATTTGTTTTTAAATAGTTAAGAATTTGCAATTATAAAAATACATTCGTAGTTCTAATTATTCTCAATTTGTAGGGAATGAGCCAAAAACATAAGCAATGTAACACCCACAAATAGCACCCAACTATGTTCAGATAAGAATAGTTTATAAGCGCTGGATTTATTTACTAGAATTTCAAAAACATTTTTTTGTAAAATTCAAATAAAAAAAAATTAAGAGTTATCAAATTAAGCACCGTTATCAAAACTATAAAACAGCTAAGCATTGATTAGATAAAGCTTTCACGATAAATTTGATAAATAAACGAATCATAAATTGAAAAATTAAATTCAATTTTTGTTCTATCGTATGGCATTCACATATTTTTTTAAATAATAAAAATGGCCATATTCAAAAACTAAAGTGATATATTTTGTAAAAAACATTTTTCCTTGAAATTTTAACTTACCGTACGGTTATAAATACCGTAAGTTATAATAAAATCGCAAAAAATCGAAACAAACGAAAAATCTGCATACGAAGTAATCACCGCGTTATCGGAGGGTTAACTATATTGATTAAAATCGGCAAAAAATGTAACACTGGCTTATCCCACTCAGTTATAAAGAACCAAAGCACATACGTTAAAATCTCACTAAAACTGTCCTGGTTTTTTTGAGATACAAAAATGACAACGGCCCGGTTAAGTTGGCGCCCGGGTCAAAGCAACAATATTGAGCCTACGAAACGCAGGCACTAAATGAACTTGAAAGTTCAAAAATTGTCATAATTTCAACAATGTTACATTGTAAAAATACGAACTTGTCAACCAACAATTTGAAGTTGTATCAAAATATCGATATTATAGACATAATAGCACTCTGTTTGGAGTATTTGATTTTAATTCCTAACTATAATATTATTTAAAAACACTTTGGCAACTGAGCTGACGATATCTTATAAGCAAATAACAATGGCACGCAAATAATCGGTCAATGTTTTCATAAATGGATATTATGTAAATATCATAAAATTATTTATAACGAGCTGCATTGTGTTAGCTCTATTGATTAAATTTCTTTATATACAATATTTGATGTACGATTTATTTCATAGGCTAATACATAGAAGCTTAAGAACTTCAAAATAAAACATAACACATAGAATATATAACATACATTATAAACCGTCTTCGATCTAGAGCTTTTTTCTGTTTTTGGTGCAATAATCAGAACTTAAGGGTCCTATGAGCTAATATGTTTAATTACACATATCACACTAATAAAACATATTTATGTTTGTGATGTTATGCGTCTTCAGTTTCATTGTAAAATGAACATGCCTAGTTGCAAAATGCAACAGATATGTTGAGAGATAACTTTACAGAAATAAAGTAATCTCAACGCATGTAAATTCCTGAGCTTTTGTATCTTTGTAATTTTACACCGTCGTTCGTGTCTCATACACGATTCAGATGTGGTATATTGGATGTCTAACAATTCTTGTTATAAAAACAGTGGATATGTATAAAACATCAGATATGAAAAAAAAAGTTGCTGCATCCATAATAAAAATGATAAAACTTGATGTGGATATAATTTCGTCCTAGTTGGGTTAAATAATTATAATACCCTTGAAAATAAACACCGACAGTCATCATGTTTGCGCGAAAAGAATGTCATTATGTGATATTTTGTGTGAAATATATGTACCATACCAGGAAGAACAAACCCTGAAACAAGTTTTTCAAATATGGGGCCAATTCTCCGATAAAATAGAGTTGCTTTGTTATGGGTTTATAATCGTATGAGTTGGTAGTCATCAACTGTCAAAATGCTATGTATTCGCAGTACGATCAGGCGTTTTACACATAGATGTAAAACGCCTGGTCAACCTCACCTGACCAGACCTAACCTAACCTAACCAAACTTCCAAAATGAATGTAATAGAAGGCAAAACAAAAGATTGATCTATTCTATTGTGATTTATAATATAAATAGAAAACAACCCAATGGTTATCCTATTCTAGATTTGGTATATTTTTTCACAAAAAAGCTTTGGGTGTATTATTTTACTCCATTGTGGCCATTTTCTAATTGTGGTAGTATTTCAACATTTTCACACCTCTAGTGTTACACAATCAATTGGTTTAATGTTTCTGGATTGATTTGATTACACATACACACACGTGTATATATATATATATATATATATATATATATATATACCTATATGTGTAGTGTGTTTATCTGGGTTACATTTGTACAAAACAATGTGTAATAAAAATGGCATGCTTTGCTGGCATTATCACACGTGCGTTATGTAACAACCACAGTATTATGTTTTTGTTATACATACACACACATTTGCATACGTTTCTGATATCTTTCTATAGCTTCATTAGGAACGAATCGAAGCAGAGCAGAATGCATTGAAATAGAAATATTTTAATCAATTACTTTATATTTAGAGTTCAAACAGGTAATATACTAATTCTGGCTAGGATATTCAATTGTACATTTATTAGATTAATTCACTACTTAGGGGGCGTCCATTAATAACGTGATCGATATTTTAAGGGTTTTCGGACCCCCCTCCCCCTTGTTGATTCGTGGTGATTTTCAAAATTACCCTCCCTCCCCCACCAAACATCACGTGTATTTTTAGTTACTAGAAAAAAATGTAATTTTTTTTTAAAAAAAATTGAAAATGCTTGGATTTTTTCAAAAAAAAAAGGTAAAAAATAAATACACGTAATATCGTACTATACCCCTCCCTACCCCACGTGATATTTCGTGATTTTTTGTCAACCAAAAATGATTAAGTAGTGTTGTGTGTCAGTACTAATAAAATCATTGATAGTTGAACTATGCACAAATACTCATAAATAGATGATAACGTTGGAAATCCATTCAAATAGGTGAAAGGCAGTTTAGAGATAGAGTAAAAACTGGACTGGGTGCAAATTGCAAAAAGTGTATTTGCTATACGATGATATGAAATAGAAAAGAACTGAAAGGATCTGAATCAAAACAAATGCAAATAATAGAGTTCAAAATTTTCTGTTCTATTCACATTTTTTAACAGCAATTGGAACTTAACAGACCTACTGCTTGTTCTGCTCGAACAAGTTTTTAGATGGTAACGATTAATTTCTATATATATAATTATATATAATTCTCTATATATAATTTTTAAAGCAACAATTTATCTAATGGCAAAAATATTTCACCAAATTAGAATGCGAGAAGAAAATCTAATGTATGTATGTTTGTAGTAACTGACTTGCAGGAAGTAGTTGAATGTTTTAAAATACTTATTGGAATTTGGCATTTGTTAAAGATTTATTTTAACGTAAATGTTAATATATTTGCAAGTAATTACTGATATATTTAGGTTATACTTATAAAAGTATGATAAGAGTGTAAGTGATCAACTTTTTGAGAATCCAATCCGTCAGAATGAATCTTCCGATATAGAAATAATAAAAGCTGGTGTACCTCAGGGTAGCGTACTCGGACCAATGCTGTACCTAATCTACACTAACGATATCATCAAAAGAGCAAATACCATCCAAACACACTAATAAAAGATCTGCAAAAACTAGTTCTCATCATAAGACTCAAAAGAAAGTGACCGTAAGATCTAGTAAATTGACAAGCAATATATTTATGTAAGGAAATTCCCCAATGGGGAAATTTTGGAACGCCATGTACTCAAGAGCAAATAACCTCATTGAACCAAAGGTTCTTATTGGTTATGAAAAATAAATTTAAAAAAATCCCTGCCAAAAATTGAGGCTCCATAGAAAAAGAGTAGAGTCCATAGTAAGGGCAGAGTCCTCAGAAGAGAGAGTATTATTATGCATATAGGGGTGCTAACACACACAACACTAGTTGCTAATAGCATTAATGCAAAAGGATCAGTGGATACTTTCACTGAATGTCCTCGATAGAATTTATTTACCATTACATTTAATTCAAATCTCGTGCCAAATACCATCCCGACATCCGCGTAATCTCGTAAATAACGAACTTCTGTCACAAAAACCCACTGAACTAATATCAAACTAAAATCCAGTTATGTATATGACGATGTCCAAAGAAATAAAATAATGTAATGCCGTCAAACATGCATGTTCAAAATCGGAAACAGGAAATATGTATTGACAGGAAACGAAGCTTCCAACTGGATATCACTTACTTACATAGTCCGTTGAATTTTTTCATAAGTACGGAAAAAATGTGCATGTGTTACAGTTTCATGCAACACTAAACATAACCAGACCAGATGAATGGAAGAAATGGATAAATTTGTGATGAATGAAATTCGTTGTTCACTGACGATGGTAAAAAATTAAATCAAGTTATTAAATTGGATTCGAAAAAATAGTTGAAATTATTATGAATTAGCTGATTAAGAGCTAGATTTGAGATATAGGAATACTCAGATCAAAACCCGGTCGAGTACTGATTATAAAAATAAATTGATATAGCCTCAAACAATTTGATATAAACTTAAAAATTGTACATCTAAAAAGCAAGATAGTATTTTGAAAAATAGTATTTAAAAAAAGGATGTAAATGACTAGTACATTTACTAGTTACAAAAACCAAAATTAAAAAAAAATGTTAACAGCAATCAGAACTAAATATTCCAATAAGTTATGATGATTCCTTAATGACGTGGCTTTGCGGATGACAACCCTTTTGTTTTTTTATCTAATGATTTGATGAATTTATTAATAGAATAACTCTATTTCTATGGACTTATTGAAAGCAGCAATGAGTACAAGGGGAGAGGGGCGGGGTAACAAAATTTAGCAAAATATCAATTGTGAAAGAGGAGGGTAAATACAAAAAACTAGTTGGTATTGGTATTTTGCCTCGAGGCAAGTTACATGAACTTCCCAAAATGTGTAAATAATCGACTTAATTAATAAAAAATAAATAAATTTTTGAGTGATTAAAAGTATTCCGATTGGATTTATTACACATGATTGAAAATAAACGAACACGTTAACTCGGAGTATTTTCTAGAAGTAAATTTTCAGAAATCAATAATTTTTACAATTGAACCAGTTTCCGCAAGACTAATGGTTTAGTGTGTTCATTAAGACCAAGTACTCTATCGTTATACCAAGTAAATCGTCTAATTTTAATTTTAACAAACGTCAAAAAAAAACTCATTTTCTCAAACTTAAGTGAATTTTCAAAATTAAAATACCTGTCGTAAGGCCGTAATATTTCAGTGAGTTTTATAAGAACAAGATATATTATCGCCAAAAAAGTTCCATAAAAATTGGCTTCAATTTTTTTTTCAGCGGTTAATTACAAGAAAACTGCTTGGTAGATTTTCGCCATAAACTAATCAGTATCATTCCCAACTAATATCTTTCGAACAGTTTTTGATTTTTTTAAATCGATTCGGTAGTATTAGCTTAAATGTGGACGAAAAGTTAAACACTTTTTTCCAAATAACAAAGAAACGGCTCGGTCGATCGTCGCACGAAACTGAGAAACGATACTCCTAATTTTGATACATCAAATGGCATTTAAATTTCTAAAATCGGTTAAGGCGTTTTTGAGCAAACGTCGATTTAAAGGTCTAATTTTGACAAATACCAAAAAAACGATACTAATTTTTGCAAACTTTGACGAATTTTTAAAGTTAAACGAGTTGTCGTAGAACCGTAATATTTTAGTATGATCTATAAGACTATGGTATCAACCGTCAAAAAAATAGTAAAAAACGACGAAAAAAAAACTTTTAACACTTTATTACAAGAAAACGGCCCGGTCGATCTTTATCAAAAACTAATCAGCACGATTCCAAACCAATATCTTTCGAACGGTTTTTGAATTTTCAAAATCGCTTCAGATTTGCAGGCTAAAATGTGGACGAAAATTTTTTCATTTTTCTGCCTTTTAGTCCTCATCGAAATACATCGAATGGCTTTTAAATTTTTAAAATCGGTCCAGCTGTTTTTTTGAGAAAACGTCGATTTACGACAAAAAATCTGTTCACATACACGCACACACACATACACATACTTTTTCCAAATTTAGTCTCATTCGATTCAGAATGGCTTGAAACGTCGAGAAAACATAAAATTAGCGAATCGTATTTTTTGATGAAAACAAACTTCTCCTTCGAGAAGTTAATAAAAGAAAGTATCAAATACAATCATGTCAAATTATATAATAAAGTATAAATGTGATAACTCTTATTAGATTACTTAATTGTAATTAAATTACATTTGAAAATTGAAATCGCCAATTTACCGCGTTATTACCATTTACAGGAGTGCCATACCTAATCTGTACCTGACACTCCCCGCCTGTCCGAACCGAGTCGGCTTAACTTAAGCTGTCACTTCGGTCATTTTCGCACACGCACGATCCTAACCGAATCGCGTGAGTTTTGTAGGCCAATGTTATATTGCATTTCACTTATAACAACATGTCCATGTTCAGATACATTCTAATGATAAGGTAACTAAAAATTATACCTATGTATTACATTCATACAGGCATAATTCAACAATGAGCTGTTTCAATTAGAATTCGATAAGTATTCAAATGAATACAAGTTCCAGTGAAATATTATTGTTAAAATATTTCATCTTATAAATAATGATAAAATGTAAAGGAAATTCACACGCATTTGAATTGCTGCAACAAGACAATTTATGTGCTGTTGAACGTTAATGCAATATGAGTTCGTAATAATGTAGGAATTTTATTGATAATTTATTATTGATTAAAATACATAGAAGCTAGAAATTTCAGACGTTACAATACCTACATACATACATTTTTAACGCAAAAATTTTCAATAATAAAATTAGCAAGTATTTTACCATTTTGCAAACCAACTTTTGATGAAACTTGCCAACACACGTTTAAAAAATTGTTTTAAAAAAGGGCCTCTCAAAGTCGACCGATTTTTTAAATTTTAAATTCTTAGTTCAACAAAAATACTTTATTCTTGAAAACTTGGGGCAATTGTGTCATTATTTTACCAAATTGTACCAAATTTAATTTTTGTACCAAATTGTAATTATTGTACCAAAGTTTAAATAAACAAAATTAATAAAAATTAACCACAATAACCGAAAAATCATCATAATCTCACCAAAGCTCTAGGTTGCACTCAAAAGCTCATAAATTCCAAACAAACGGAAATACTTTTTTTTCTAATATTAGGACAGTTAAGGTCAATACTACCACCCCATTTCGGTCTGACATAAAGTTCTGGGACACCCTGTATATTGTTCGACGTTATAACAAATTCTTTTTTTACAATGCTAGGCGCTAATAAATCGCAATTAAAATAACAATACATAAAGTATAATTATTCTATATAGAAGAATTATTCATATACTTTTAGTTACATCAAACTATAAGAATTCCGTCCCTATAAAAACTGTATAAACATTTTTGGACCTTCTTGCCCCGTATCTTCGAAAGTGCCTTTGCCAAAAACTAATCACCACGTCTCCTCAAATGTTTTTTTTAATAAATCAAATCGGTTGATCCGTGTTCCCGAAATCGTCGACAAAAATATGTATTCGCACGCACGCACACAGGCGCGCGCGCCCACACACACATCAATTTTTTCTAAGGTATGCCAAAATGTTCAGAAACCTCAGAAACTTAAAGATAAGCAAAAATTTTCATTTTCGTTTTTTTACGATTACTGTAACTATAAGGTAATTATGATTATACCTCCATAATGTCTAAAGACAAATTATGCTTGATAGTGAAATAAATATATAAGGATTCACACAATTTATAATATTATTACGTTTTCTTTCATCTTTAGCTAATATGATTTATGATTTTATTAAAATCTAATTATAAATTAAAAATAATTAAAATTAAAGCCTGAAAATATACATTTTTACAGAGATTTAAGTTTTTTTTGGGATGTAACTTCAGTAAAACAAAGTCATATATGTATATGTACAGGGTGTCCCAGAATTTAGCGTCAAGCCAAAAAGGCGTGATGGTATTGACCTTAACTGTCCTGAAAAATTTTAGAACAAAAAATTATCTCACATTGTTTGTAAATTATGAGCTTTTAGGTACAACCTAGAGCTTTGGTCAAATTATGATCATTTTTTGGTTATTTTGGTTAATTGTTATTAATTTTGTTCATGTAAACTTTGGAATCGTAACCTCGAATAGCATTTCTAGGACTACAGTAAGAAATAATAACACAATTTCCCCAAGTTTTTTTTAAGAATTAAGATTTTTTGTTGAACTAACGATAAGTATAATTTAATAACTTTAAAATTGGTCGATTTTGAAAAGCCAAATATATAATTCATCAATAATATTTCAAATTTTTTTTTAATTAGACACTATTTTTGTTATCTGTCAATAATGTGTTTTGCTCTGGCTTTGAAACAAGTTCCAAAATTCGACACCTTGATATCAGCCTGATATCAAGCAGTAGTAATAACAGTTTTCATCTAATTTGATCAAAAGATCCATTTATACATTCGTCATTTTTCCGGAGACAATCAATATTGAAAGAAAAATTAAAAATTTGTGCTAAACTAAATTTTACGTAACCATGTATTCACATGGTACTCAAAAATAATATAAAATGTTTTTTCAACATCTATTTAACGATTTAAAAAAAATATTGGCGTCACAATTTGAACCAGGTAAATAATTATACGTGAGAAATTGCAGAACATATTTTGTTTAAACAATAATTGTTTATGCAAACATTATCATCAAACAGTAGTGATATAGGTCGATATCAAGCAGTAGTAATAACAGTTTTTACAGCAATTATAGAAGGAAATACGTTTTTAAGTAAAAATAGCCCTAATCCAATATTGATGCATCAAATTCCAAAATAATTATATTAGATAAAGATAAATAATAGTGTTAGAAAAATTGTAATAATAAAAATATATCAAATATAGATAGAACAACAATTGGTTTGTTGCCAAAAAGCTATGTGGTTAAAAAATATCATCATAACATCTCACAGAACTCGTAAATTCTGAGTGCTATTTAAAAATGAAAGTTTTTAGATTTTTTTGATTTTTTTGTGATTCCAAAAACCTACCCTATGGGAATTTATTTACGTTTTCTTTCACAAAAAGAACCATCTCGGAAATAATATTAAAGCCAAAATTCATCAATTCACGTAAGCTTATACTTATACTTAAAAGCCTCCCCTCTAATTTGAAATCATGGGAATTAAAAATAACAATGGTAACCTTACAAAAGCAGGTAATAACTTCGAGACCTTTTCGTGGCCCAAGAATTAGAGACAGGTTGTTTCCGACTACCTGTACCTGTACAAAACTTGTACAACTTGAGAAATAATTTATTTCACAAGAGAAAGGCGTACAGTCAAGTGGGAAAAGAAAGAATACTTGGAAAACATGTAAAGTTGGAGTTGAAGTTGGAGTTATTTTCAGCACAATTTTGCGCTTTTATAACACGTGAAATTTGAAGTGGCAGAGATAATTGTAAATAGAATTTTTCAGTTATTGTTAGTTCTTTGCCAACCTTCACAAATGTTTCTCCAATATTATTGTTCATAGGCATGGATTAAGAACGTGAATTAGCTACTACTAGTTCTAGTACTTTGACCAGCGTGATATCAGGCAGTAGTGATATCAGATTTTCACGCATTTGTGAAAATTGCCTTTCAGAAGCATTACTGAAAAAAATAATTGAGTCACAAATACTAATTAAATATGGATAATTTTTTAATATTTTTAATTCTGACTTTAGTTGTATGTTCTCCAACTTCAGGAGTACAATTTCATATTTGTTTTTTTTATCCTTTTATGACTATTTTCTTTTGGCTATGTAAAAATATACATATGATACATGTACTTTCTATAAAATAATCTTGTTACAAAGTTTCAACTTGTTTTAACTTTTCTACCAAATTATTTTAAAAATATATTGTAACTAGAAAGCACTTGTTAGCTTTCTAATCGACAATTCAAATAAAAATATAACTAGTGTTGCATGGCATCGTGCCTTAAGGCAAATTGCTGGAACTTTCCGTACCGTAACAAAATGTTCGAGGAATATTAAATGTTTTCAAATAGATTATTATAAATATTGTAACATTGTCTAATATTTATAAGAATTATATAAACTGAATTGCAAAGTTGATATTATTTGTAAAGTATATTAGAACTATAGTCAGAATTAAAAATAAAATCTGAATTATTTTCGATATACAAAAAATTAAAAAAAAAAAAAAGTTGAAACAAATTTTTTTTTTTCCAAAATTAATTATTTTGTTAAGACAAGCAGAAAGTTCTTTAAATCATTTAAATCGGACGCTTAGTTCTCTCAAAAACTGCCATTTTTTTACATTTAGCTCTGTATCTTTAAAATGGCAGGACCTGCCTTTGCCAAAAACTGATCACCACTTCACCCAATCATTACACATTTAATGTTTTCTAGATCATTCAAATCGGATGCTCCGTTCTCTCAAAAACTCGATTTCTATTTTCTGCATTCTTTATTCCGTATCTCTGAAACAACTAGACCTGCCTTTGCCAAAAACTAATCAGCACATCTCCCTATCAATAGGAATCGAATGTTTTTTGAACCATTCAAATCGTGCGCCCGAAAACGTGGACGAAAAATTGTATCCATACATACTTACAAATACACATCAATTTTTTCTAAGGTATGCCAAAATGTTCACGTAAAGATTTGCAAAAATTTTCAAATTCGATTTTTGGACGATTACAATAACTTAGCCCACGGGAAATTAAAAAAAAAAAAAAATATGAAAATATTTAATTAAAATGCGTTTGATTTGTTTTTCCAAAGATAAACCCCAAATCAACAATGATCCCTGATACTAAAAATGTTATGCATAATTCCATATGATATTTTATATTTTTATTTAAAATATTTGATAGCGAAACGTGATAAATGAAAATGTTGATAGATTATTTTATGATAGCTGCACAAAAACAGAATAATATTTTTCAGTCCATGAGATATTTGCAAATTTTCATAACATCATATGTTAACCAGTTTAGTAGAAAAATATTATTATAGACTTTAAATTTATTATTTATTATTAAATATAACTTCAAACTTCAGATAGTAGGATTTGGGAAGAATTTTGTCGTACTCTGAAACTTCATTATTTATATGGAATTACAAGATTTGTACAGTTTTAAGTTTGTTACTAATTCCAATGTCCATAATAAAGAAGTAATTTTATTAGACTCATTGTTTTCTGGAACGAATGCAAATATTGCGCAAATCTATATTCTACGTTTTATTTCGCAATAAACAATAATAATAAAACTAAACATTGGACTTCTGACTCAGTAAATGAAACAAGAGTATTTTTGTTGTAATCATATTTATGAATTTGTTCCTAACAATAAACAACTTTAATTTCAAATCAACACACTAATTAGCCATTAACTATAAACTTAAGCTTTCCTAATAAGTAAATCATGGTAATGGAAAATTTTTGCAAATCTTACGTTTTATAAAGGTTCCTGAACATTTTGGAATACCTGAGAAACAATGTGTGTATGTGTGCGTATGCGTATGTATGTGCGGATACAATTTTTTGTCTACGATTTCAAGCGCACGGATCAACCGATTTCAATGACGCAAAAAACATTCGATTCCTTTTTGATAGGGAGATGTGCTGATTAGTTTTTGGCGAAGGCAGGCGCAGTTATTTCGAAGATACGAAGCAAAGAGTGCAGAAAATAGAATTTGAGTTTTTTAAAGAACGGAGCATCCGATTTTTTTGCCGATACGGGGCAAAAAGTGCCAAAAACGGTAAATCAGTTTTTAAGAGAACAGAGCGTCCAATTTTAATAATTCAAAAAACATTTTACTTGTATTGGCAAGATAAAGAATTGATCAAATTTTCATGAAGGCAGGTCTAGCGGTTTCAGAGATCTAGTAAAAAAAGCAAAAAAAATGCCATTTGGCGGTCAAATATGAACATTAGACATATGCACATCAAATTATGAGATATTTTATAGAGATTTTAACAATAAGTATAAATTTTGTTTACATTCCTATGGGTTCCATACTAATGTTTATCCGTTAGTTTTTGAGTATCATTTTATATTAACCAGGCTTAAAAAAAAAAAAAAACTGGAGACCTAATATAGTATTATTTACTATAATACTTTCATTTTACTATATTTTATTCTTTTTGTTTTTAGTTTTTTTATTATATCTCAATTAGCTCTATTAGTTAACTACTACTAATCTACTAAATTGTAATGAACTATTTCACCATATACTTGTCAGCATTTTCTGCTTAATGTAATAATATATACATAATGCAGAATAAAATAAAATAAAAGAAATTTATATTTGAAGTATAAAATCTGTGCAAATTTTAGTGGTCATTTACAAAGTTGTACAGATCTGCATTTGATAAAAATAAATTTTTCTGTGGATAAAAATCGATGTCGATCAAATTTGTTTGAAGATCTACAAGAAGATATGAAACGACCCGTCAAGATCAAGTTTGATCAAATTTCAAATAAAACAACATCTAATTTGATCAAAAGATCCATTTATACATTCGTCATTTTTCCTGAGACAATCAACATTTAAAGAAAAAAAAAACAAATCAAAAATTGTGGTAACCAAAATTTTCTGTAACCATGGTCAAAGAGTACACAATTAATTTTTCCTTAAAAATAGCAATCAAGATATAATGAAATCTTAAAAGCAATTATTACTAAATAATAAAAAATAATAATTTAGAGTTCACTCCTCCATGTTAAAAAGTCAAGTGTTTCATTTACACAAAAATTAATATAAAATGTTTTTTTTCGACATATATTTAAAGATTTAGAAAAAAATGCGATTGGCGTCAAAATGTGAACCATGTAAATAATTATACGTGAGAAATTGCAGAACATATTTTGTTTAAACAATAATTATTTATGCAAACATTAGCCATGTGGGAAATTCATTATGTAAGTCAAAACTGTCTTATCTAATTATTTCTATCTGCAAACAGAAGAAAATCTTGTTTTCTATTATGCTTTAATTAATCGTCCATGAAATAGTTGTAAAGTAATGAGAATACATGAACTAGTAGTGCATGGCATCGTGCCTTAAGGCAATTTGCTAGAACGTCCGAACCAAAAATTGAAATTTTTAAAAAAGATTCAAAATTTTGTTAAATCTTTGAAATAATTACATTTTTGAGAATTTTTAAATTTTTAAACAAATAGGACTTTCTTGAAAAAAAAAAATTTAATATATTTTAGAAATTTTGAAATTTTCGGAAATTTTGAATATGTATAGGAATTGAGATCAAGCAAATTTTAAAATTATGACGATAAAATTTTCAACTGTTTAATTCGAAAACTAGTGGTGCCTTAAGGCAAATTGCTGGAACTTCCCGTAATTTCAATTTTTTTTAGAACTCTGAAAAAAAAAATCGATTTTTGAGATTTTTAAAAAAATGACCTTTTTGAAAAATTTGATTCTTTTTGATACTTTGAAATATTTTGGAATTTTTGGTAGAACTATAATATTTTAACACTTTCCACAAGCCAATTTCAGAATTAATACGTATTTTGCCGCCGGAGCGGTTATTTATTTTAATATTTAATTTCATAACGAGTTAGACTATAAACTTATTCCAATCATTCAAGTTTCAACAAATGCCTTTTAAATTTTTGAAATCGGCGCCAACGTTTTTGAGAAGGTTATCAAAATGCTTGTTCCAATGGTTTCATATTCAGATTCAGAATGACTTGAAACGTCGAGAAAACATAATTAGTGATAATAGTCAACATTAACTATAATAGTCAAACATAAAACAAAATGCACTCGTGCTTATTTTTATTTCCATGTATATCATTTACTTGTGTTAATTAATGATTTACAATCTCAACAACAATTTGTTATTTTTATCTTTCAATTTATTTGAGAAACTTTCTAAACGTCGTCCTCTTTGACCGGAGAGAAAATACATAAATTCCTATAAAACATCTTTTATTTTTTCCGAAGATTTTATTTTAAAATACACAACGTACATATATGCAATGTGTCTACGGTTAGTGCGACGGCTGGGGGACAATTCGAAATGAATCATTCATTATTAGTCATAGTAATATTATTCACTACTTTAGTTATTTGTTTATTAATTCGAGGAGATATTTAATAGCTATTGTTATTATTAGAAATAGTCTAGAGAGGTGTGGGGAGCAAAAAAAAAACTGTAAACGAAGTATACCAAAGTTTATCAAAAATATTGATTGATACTCTCATAATCAGAGGAAAAAAAGTAGTGTTAAAAAAGTGAAACATACAATTAAAGTTTTTTTGAATATAAATCTTACGTTGAAAATCTCATGTTTAAAAAAATATGGTATCGCAAGAAATTACATGCGGTTGTTTTCTGTTACATCCAGGCATGTAGCTATTATTAATACTAGATAACATTTTAGATAATCATACATGTTAAAATAAGAAAATATTCAAAAATAAAGAAAATGTCTAACACTTCTCATAAACACCTCGCCCCAGTACCGATGCACACACATGGGGTCCAACAGACCCCAGCAGGTTTTAAACGCTTGCCATTGGCTATTATTTTTCTAAACTATTTGACTAGATTAAAAAAAAACGAAAATAAAATTTGAACTATCTACAACACGATAGCATACATTTTTAAAGTCAGTAAGAGATCTGATTGTTGTGGGAACAATAAAAAAAAAATTAAAGGCAAAAAAAATTTAAAGGCTTGAATAATGTTCGGAAACGAGCAATCTTGTGCAAAAGAGCTAAAGGTGGCCGTTGAGGTCCAGTAGACCCCAAGTGTACGAGAAGGGTTAAAATAACTTCAGCATATCTTCAAAAAATCTAATTTTTTTGAGATGTACTGATTTCCAGCTCCACATTTAATTTTTGAATAATTAATTCTTTTAAAACATTTTAAAAAAATACAAATATAACATTTGTTTTACAGATATTTTCAAAATTTTGAACATATGTAATTACAAAGATGAAAAGGTTGTTATACTATATGATTAAATGTTTATTTTTATTAATTTTTGTATCTAAAAAAACAAATGAATATAATACGTATATATTTACCCATATTTGCAAATTCACATATTTTTAATTTATAAAAACAAAAAATAAATATATTACATAAACAGTTTCTCATATCTTCAATTTTCGAAACTTTAAACAGAGATTGCAGATAAAAACTATTAATTATTTAATTAAAAAAAAAGTAAAAAAAAAACATCATTATGAGAAACTACTGTCACCCGAATCGAAGACTGCCAAAAATATAACCATACGATTTCGTGTAAAAGATTAAGGAAAAAAAATTTAGAAAATAAAAAATAGGGATATCATTGAAGATAAATTCCTCACAGCCATTAAGACCAACACATAGTTTAAAAGGATAATATTATTCCGATTGACTATTTATATACATATATGTATATCAAGAAAAAAGTTCAATTTTATATAACTATATTACCATTAGACCACTTTCGTGGTTTTATTACCATTAGGACATATATTACGTTCTATATTTTGTACTGATCACCGTTGACGTTAATAATAAAGTAAAATACAAAATTGAATACGTCCACAATTATATAGAAGATTACGTAAAATGAAATGTGTTGAATAAATTAAATTTAACTAAGATATACATTTGTTTGAAAGATATCGTTTGAAAATCGCAATTTAAAGTAAACAAAAATTTAACTTCGAAATAAACAGTTATATCATCACTACAATTTTAAAAGTTGCTAAATCCTAATCCTTATTGATTAAGTAAATCATTTCAATATATTAGGAAGAAAATGCAGCTTGCTTTAAAGCAAAACGCCACTTAATCCCAGTTATATGCATCTTAAATAATTAAAAACATAAATAATATTATAATCAATTTTTTCAAGTAATTTTCCACCAGCGCCCTTATTATTATCATATATGTAGGTACTTTAAAACCGGTTCGACAAGTCCGTATAACTTGCGACGCCTATACCAATATTATAGTACACACCTGTGGTAGAATCATTATTTTCCTCGAAATCCAACATAAACCACCAGTTTTAACTGTTTTTTAGTATTTAAATAAGTAAGATGATTCGTAAAGTTCAGATTTTAAACGAAATCATTGCAAAATGCTTGTAAAAACAAGTTCAAAGACGAGGAATTTATATATGCCGAACATTGTATACGTTCAAAGGCAACGAAGTTATTTCGAAATTAAAAATATCATACGCGATGTTTACTTTAGACACAAAAAACATAAATAAAATATTTTGAAGAATTAATACTTGTAATTATTAAATTCCCGAAGGACAAGTTCGTTTTGGCAAAAAAATCCGATTTGCTAATTTTAATTAGATCGAATTTGGAAAAAGTATGTGCGTGTGAGTGTGTGTGTGAGAGCCGAATTTTTCCGAATATTTACTAAAAATAACGAAGCATAAATGTCAAGTTTAATATAACGAATTATAAAATACAACCATTTTTCAATAAAATAATAATTATGTTGGAAATTGTTACGATAATTCTTCGTGCGATAATTATTTACGTATTTATATATTATGCACACATATGATGTGTTATTCCATTTATTGCAATTGCAATAAAATTATGCATATAAAAAACAAGTATGTAATAAATTTGCACAAGATAAACAAAACAACATGAAATCCGTATAAATATACATCGTGCAGAATAGTTACTGACATATAATAAGAATGTTATAAAAAAGCATGCTTGCTATTATTACTATCACTCACCTATTTCTGTAATATTTCTTCAGCGAAATTCATCATTTTCTCGAACATTTATCCCAAAAACTACACTAAATGGCACATGACATTAAAAACTGTTTACTACAGCAGCAGGTGTTTGTGAAGCACCTTGTACACATCACTTCAATATTAATTATATTTTTTCTTGATTATCACAAAAACAGTAATAACTTTATGTACATATTTCTATAAAGTATTATTTTTTGCTAAATACACATGGTGTTATATTGTTTTCATTCACGTTTGTGACAACTTGTAACACTGCCGACCGACACGACTTTAGCACAAACAAAACTACCTGAGTTTTTGTTCAACGTTTGTACAAAACGGACCTTACTCCCTCTCCACGTTCGAAATATTTCTGAGAAATTGAGGAATTGATAAATGCCCCTGATTAGACATCAACCAACATAACATATAAACAAAAATGATCATGAAGACTTCTTGACTCTTGGTATGTAATAGAAAATTTCACTTAAGGCAAATTGCTGGAACTTCCCGTACTGTAATAAAATATTCGAAGAATATTAAATTACCAACCATGCCTTCTATGCTCGTCACAACATAATCTGTTAAATTAAATCATGTTAAATCTGTTTAAATTACTATCATTATTATTATTTTTATATAATTGTTATTGTTAAAACACTATTAACTAGTTAACTAAAAACTTTTAATTCAAAAACACTTAAAAGATTGTGAAACCTACAAATTTATAAAAAAAAAAATTATATTGTTAAAATACTTATCAAATTGTTTGTAACAATAATAATAATAATTATAATTATATTATATTATATTATAATTATATTATAAGACACTTATAAATTTGTTAAAATATCATAAAATAACCTAAAATTTGTTGAACAAAATAATTATATTATAAAAGTATTGTAAAGCTTATTAAATTGTTAAAATATACTTGCAGCAACCAAACTATTTATATTTAAAAATAATTAAAATTAGCTAAATATAAATAAGTTTATAGTAAATAAATTAAATAATAAATGAATAAGTAATAAAATAGTTAATAGTTAATTAAATTATATTAAATCTGCTAAATATTGACTTGAGCCTTATATAATATCATTACACTGACGGCTTATAAAATAAATAAATGTTTTCAAATATCTTCTATATATATAAAAATAAGTCGGGTTTTCCTTCCTGCCGAAATAACTCCAGAACGCACGAACCGATTTCGACAATCTTGCATTCGTTGGAAAGGTCTCGGGCTCCGCAAGGTTTATAGCTAAGAAAATTAGTTGTGCATAGCATCGTGCCCTAATGCAAATTGCTGGAACTTCACGCACCGTAATTAAAAATTCGAGTAATGGCATTAGTGAGAATTATCAGAATTATGCTTGCAATTAAGTCAACGAGCAATTGTTGCCGCAAAGAATAATGATGTACACGCACTGAATTTCACCATTCAATCAAAAATTGCTGGCGATTTGGTCACATACCAATGATTCCGACTGCTCTTCCGTTTGACTTCAAACGATTGCAATTTCCAGTTCGCCTTGCGTTCGCAATAACAAGTCGCAAGGCCAATCGCTTAGTGTTTGCGGGATAAATTTCAAATATATTATTTAGAAAATCATTGTTTTTTACATGGGCAGTTATACGTTGCCTGTTCACGAGTTGGAAAACCATCCGCTTTGATTGTGTTAACGTCAGACCAAAAAACAAAAAATGTGGTTTACCAAAGAGCACTTCAATGAAACGGATAATTTGCAGATTCACTTAAATTTACTCAGAGAAGTTCAACTAAAAAACACTTCATTTTTGTAATCGAAATAAATTCATTACTGTTGTATAATAAAATCAATTTTTTTCTCTTCAAATATAAAACAAACAAAAAATTTCTTCATCTTTCTCACGAAACCATCTGGTGGCGAAACGGAGTTCGTCGGGTTTGCTAGTATTATTATAAATACTGTAACTTTAAATATTCGTGTTTTATAGACAAAAAATAAAAGCTTATAAATTGGACGATGATGTTTATACAAATTTAAATAAAAAGTAAATAAACCAACCTTAATGATCCTTTCGAAGAGGATGAAAAATCTTGTCTCATAATTTTAAGAATTATATAAACTAAATTGCAAAGTTAAAATTATTTATTTCCAGTATTTTACCTAGAATTAAAATTAAAATCTGAATTATTTTCGATATTAAAAATTTTTTTTGTAAATTTTTTTTTCCAAAAACAATCGTTTCGTCAACACAAGTAAAAAGTTTTTTAAATTATTCAAATCGGATGCTTCGTTCTCTCAAAAACTGCATTTTTTTTACACATTTACCTCCGTATCTTCGAAACCACTGGACCTGCCTTTGCCAAAATCTAATCACCACTTCTCCTCATCATTACGAATTGAATGTTTTTTGAATCATTTCGATCGGATGCCGGTTCTCGCAAAAACTGAGTTTCCATTTTCTGCACTCTTTGCATCATATCTGTAAAATTGTATCCACACATTACAATACAATTTCCAATTGATGTCTTTCAAACATATTTATACTATCTGTAAATGTATAAATTAAATTAATTAATTATTAATTAATTTTAATAAAAATTGGGATTTAGCTTTTCAGATTAATTTTTGCAAAAATTAATATAAAACAAAATTATAATGCGCTTGTAGGTCTTAAAACCTAGGCCAATTCTTCCAAAGATTAATGAATTTTTATAATTCAACCACTTTTTGTAAGACTAGTTTTCTGGAATGTTAAGTTTCATAAAAAAAAATTGGATTGGATTTAAGAAAGCATTAATGCAAAAATAAAAATAAATACATATTATGTATAAATATTTTGTATGACCTCTCATACCAGACAAAATATATATTATAATTAATAAAATAAATAAATAAAAAAAAAAAAATTGTTTCATGATATTTGACTAGAAGGTGAACATAAAATTTTGCATTTTTCTTGTAACTGTAAAGAAACGCCTAGGCTGATCATCGTCCATAACTAACCAATGCCTGCCCTCATCAAATGGCTTTAAATTTTTTTAAATCTGTGCAGCTGTTATGAAGACAAAGACTCAAATATAGGCTCTCTCTCACACACACACTTGCTCCAGTTTTGATGTCAAAACATTCAGAATGATTTGAAACATTGAGAAAATATAAAATTAACAAATAGGACAACTATTTATCACAAGTAATACAAATCAATACAACTAATTGTTATATACAAATTAATTTTATCAACTCCTAATATGGAATATTAGCCCAAACTCGTGTATGAGAGTCAAATATCTATCACCATGGTCCAAAATTTTGTAGTTGTTCACTTTCTTGAGTAACCAACAATCGATCCCGTAATAAAGCATTTCTTTTTCAAATATTATTTGAAATTTTGCTCCTTTATGAAAAACATGAGTCTTTGCTTTGATTGGTTCAAAGGTAGTTATAATGAATGTATCTTCCATCAAACTTGATTTTGCATTTATTGGTAATGGTTTGTCATCTACTATCACTTTTATTGACATTTTATTTAGTTGTGACTTGGGAATTGATGTGCGCCATACTATGTAGTTGATCGACATGGGAACGGCACATAAATACTCAAATTCTTCTACCAATATTTTTGTGCTGTAGGTATTTGTCCTACACCTACGTTGTAATTGAAATGTAACAGAAGCTTCTATATTAGCTGATATCTTAGCTCTGCAAGACCTTCTGGATCTGATAGATTTCATTCTTGGTTCAGTTATCGGACAAATAAACAAACTTTTGATGTCTGGTTTGGCCTTTCCTTCTGAATATAAGTAATCGCAAATAAATATGACATCATTAGCATCGAATGCTTTTAAAAAAATTGGATCAAATACTAAATCATATATATCAGCTGTTAGAATACGAACTTTGTTAATCAAACCATGCCGCTGAAAAAAAATTATTTGTTTTATATAAGTTTATAAAAAAAACTTATTTCATCTGATTATATTTCCAAGGTTTTAAAATATAATATAGATTTTTTAATAATTTTATAAAAATTACCTTCAAGAAATTTTTGATATGCAATATTTTCTGATCAGACTTTGTGTTAGATTTATATATAATGGTGCCAAAAGTTTTATCATTCGTTGCAGAATATACTCTGTCAATCGTGATATTTTGAATAGTTCGATTAATAGTAACTAAATTACTACCTTCGCTGTGGCTACATTCTGGCCTTGTTTTAATATTTACAGAAGCATATTCATACAAAGCATGGAGGAGCTAAAATATAAAAAAAATTAACATACAAACAATAAAATTATTATGATAATATTTAACTTAATCAGAATGACATATTAAATAATAAAAATATATATGTTTATATTCACATTCATTTCTTCCATATTTAACGAAGGCAAATTAATAATTTCACTCAGAACACCAATGTCTAGTTGAACCAGTTGTTTTTGAAGAAGAACTTTATTAGCATTATTTGCTATAAACTGTAATGTAAATCGGTTGCATGTTACAAATACATTTCATATTTATCTATTTATCAGATTATCCATTTCAAAAATTAGTTATTCAATACTTCGTATATACCTCACTTGCTCCATCAATAATAAAACTATATAAATATAACAATTGTCAAAGGAAAAAATAGTTCTAATTTAGTAGCATGCATAAGCAAAATATAAATTGATGTGATTAACTATTTTCTTTCATCATATAAAACTCAATTTAAATACATTCATGCAAGCAGCTTTCTTATATACGCTCTCTGTTTTCGTTGCCAAATAAAGATATTCCAAAGCATTCCCAACTTGCAGCTCATCTCCTAAGAAGTACTTGCAAATATTTGTCAATTCAGCAGTTTTATATTTTATTGACATAGTACACAAATGTTCTATTTGGTTCAGAGTCAATTCGACCACATCACTGTATGAAAAACATTGGTAAAGGTATCTAAAAAAATGAAATAGTATTAATCTACATCTGACAGTATATTACACTTGAAATAATAATACATGTATGTATTTTACTACTATAAATTAACGAGAAAGCAATAGTTCTAATTTTAGGTGGTTAATTGACTAAAATAAGATTAATATTAGATTTCACACTTTAACTTACATGCAATATAATATTATAGTGTGTTAATTTATAAACTACTGAAATGCTTGGTCTGAAGGAATACATACTTCAAGAATATTTCGAAAACTTTCTTATCTTTTTCCTTGATGCAAATATTTGACTCTACAGCCGAATTTGCAACAAATATTTCATAGACATTACCAAGTGTCGCCCTATCCAACTTGTAATCTGTATTAGTTCCCTAGATTAAAATAAATAGTTAATTAATTATTTAATATTGATAAATACTTATCCAAGAACGTTACATCTGGAAAAGTGACAGTTATTGTTACGTCTGAAAACTTGGCTAATAATTCCAAATTAAAAGTTCTTCTTTGGCTTGCAAACAATCTTTTCAGAATGTCAAACATGGTGCAAGTGTGATCACAAATTAAAGTGAACAACTAACATAAAACTGCAAACTTTACAGTTCGATATGATTTGAAACAAAATCAGTTTTTGCCATTCGGTAACGAAGATCGTATATTGCCCATAGATCAGCCACTTTATATGCGTTGCGTGAGGGCGCTGCTTTTGGCATTCAAATTAATGGCGCAAAACTTGAAATAAAAATTAATAAGTTTTAGTGATCGGGTATTTGAAACTAAATTTGGTATTACAATCGTATTATGATTTGTTAAAATACAATAATAACAAAAAAAGGGCGCATAAGGCGCACATGCGATTGAATTTTATTTGCTACTGTACAAGATGGCATTTAAGTAAAAATAAATACATCATATAACAATTTTGAATGATGTTTATTAGTAATATGGTAATACTCGTGATGCACACATTTATTAGTGTCAACCATTATGCATATTTAAATAATGATAAATTATAAATTATATATTTATAACAGCATTAAAAATGTGTATAATATTTAAAAACAATAATGTAATTAAAGTCATACCTCAAATATGATATGATCGGTTTGTCATTATAATTAGCATTTAGAAATAAACCTTCATTAGAGAAATGAAAAAAAAATGGTGATTAATAAATTCTATAATATTCGTTCACACAGTGGATTATGTTAAACAACGCCTAAACAAATATTGTTATATATTGTATTAACTATGTTTTTATTTGTATTTGTGTCTTATTAATTTGTGCGTTTTTATATATAATTATAAAATAAAACTAGAGGGACATCGTGCCTTAAGGCAAATTGTTCCCGTACCAAAAATTATTATTTTTTAAAAAGATTAACATTTTTGAAAAAAAATTACTCTGAAAAAATTAGATTTTTGGAAATCATAAATTTTTGACAAAAATTCACTTTTTTTTGAAAAAAAAAAAAACTTTTTGAAGAAAAATTTATTTTGAAATATTTTGGAAATTCTGAACTTTTTTTCAAAGAAATCGTACTGCTTTAACTGCATAGAGACGAAATATGGAAGCGCGTAAGCGCCGCGTCGCCGTCTAACGAATAAACATTGGTACGAACCCATAGGAATGTAAACAAAATTTATACTTATTGTTAAAATCTCTATAAAATATCTGATAATTTGATGTGCATATGTCTAATGTTCATATTTGACCGCCAAATGGCTTTTTTTTTACTAGATCGCCGAAATTGATAGACCTGCCCTTCATGAAAATTTCATCTTGTTAATACAAGTAAAATGTTTTTTGAATTATTCAAATCGGACGCTCCGTTCTCTTAAAAACTGAATTACCGTTTTTGGTAGTTTTTGACTCATATCTTAGGAACGGCTAGACCTGTATTAATAACAGCTTGTAAAAAATTAATAATTGGAAACAAGCACCAAATGTCAGTAGTTTCTTTTTTATAAAGAATAAAAAATAATAAAATAAAGAATAATAAATAAAATATTATACGTAGGCACTCGTGTATCCGAGGCATATCAAACAAGAATAAAGTTTTTGTAAAAATCCCTATTAATTAATTAAATTATTAATTTTTTACAAGTTGTACAGAACTTTTAGTGTTGACGCCCAGGTTTGAACCGCACATGAATCATTGTTTTTTTATTTACAATAATCAATTCATCCTTGAATTGAAATATAATTCATTTGTTCGACGATTAAAGTCATAGTAGGTGGTTAAACAGATCTAAAACAAAAAATATAAAATAATTTATTAATAATCAAATATTAAAAATGCTGTTTGATATTGAAGAAAAGGCCATAATTGACTTAAAAGATGCTGTAATTTTACAATTTTACGTGTTCCACGACCTGTCGGTTCCTGTGCATGCCTTGGCGTGCTGCAGAGAAAAATTGCTGAGGATACACTTTTTTGCGGAATTTGAAAAAACAAAAAAGTTACTGAAGAAGCCCACACTCGCGTACCGGGCGCCAGAACATGTTAAAAGATATCCGGGAAAAGTAATCTCTGATGGAAACTTATTTACAATCCGGGCTCCTAAAATTGTTGAAGAATATTGGGACACCGTGCCGGAACGATTGAAGTAGAAATCGTAGAAAATGAGGTGAACATCTTGGAAAATGGAAAGCTGACTGATTCATTTTTTCTATAACTTAAATTTTTAATTAAAATTATTTGCGTATAATTAACAGAAAAATTAAAATGAATATATACTAAAATGTGAATCTTTTTTATTTACAAAATACGATTTCAGTTGGTGCAATAATGATGTAACATATAGGCAGGGTATGCCATCTAATATTTTTCATTTTCATTTTCATTTTTTTTGAATTAAATTATAAACTGAATTAATTTCATTATTAACTGAAAGGATTGTACTTTCAAATAGAAAAAGAAATTTTAGAAAATATTCAGTAGTTTGTAAAAAAAAATAAAGTTATTTGGCGAACCCTATATAATACAATTGGCTTATCTTCGTAAAGGTTTTCAAAATGATGTTTTTGTACTTCTCTCTGTAAAAATTTAGAAAATTCAGGGGAGATAGACATTTTTTTATACTATTTCCCGATACCTTTTTAATTTTTCTAGACATATTTTCAAACGTTTTAAGAGGCACAACTAGTGTGAAATTTTCAAAAAATCAAATTTTCAATTTTACCATATTTCGATAGGTTATACCTTTAAAAATAACATATCAAAATTTTAAATCGATATCTTAAATAGTTTTTGAGTCACAGCCATTTAAAGAGTATATATATAGTACATAGTATAACGATCATTTTATCTTTAAACGCGATTTTCTCGAAACAGCATTTTCCAAATTTGCTGCAGCGATTACTCAAAAACAAACAATCAGATAACTATCAATTTTTTTACATGCTCTATATATAGTTCTCCGTAAAATGAACTATCGATTTTTTGATCGGATCAAAAATCGAACTTTGGCAGTCCAAAAACGACCAAAATTTTGGGTAAAATTCGACTTTATTTTAAAAAACGCAGCCATTTTGTCAATTTTTGTTTGTTTTTCTACATTGTAGTTCATTTAACAGACAATATTATCTAGTTTAACGAGATTTTTTTTTAATTTCATCCACGTAGAAGGCCGGAATCACTGAAGCAGTAAAGGGCCTTTTTTTTTGTCGCGCCATTGGAGATCGACGATAACTTAAAAAATATTTTTTTTTTTTTCAAAAATTTTACTATGTATTCTTAAAACATGTCTAAATATATTCCTAAAATTTTGAATGATTGATAAAGTAGTTTTTTTATTATAAATTCCCAAAAATCACCTTTTAGGAGATTACACTATTTGTGACCCTTAAGGCATTTAAAAATCCTGTGGTTTGGTAGTGCTTGAAAACGACTTAGATAGTTGATAGAATACTTACAATGGTTAACTCTAAACATACACCACTAGTTATTTTTACATCTATCTATAACGAGATTTTTTTTTAATTTCATCCACGTAGAAGGCCGGAATCACTGAAGCAGTAAAGGGCCTTTTTTTTTGTCGCGCCATTGGAGATCGACGATAACTTAAAAAATATTTTTTTTTTTTCAAAAATTTTACTATGTATTCTTAAAACATGTCTAAATATATTCCTAAAATTTTGAATGATTGATAAAGTAGTTTTTTTATTATAAATTCCCAAAAATCACCTTTTAGGAGATTACACTATTTGTGACCCTTAAGGCATTTAAAAATCCTGTGGTTTGGTAGTGCTTGAAAACGACTTAGATAGTTGATAGAATATTACAATGGTTAACTACTAAACATACACCACTAGTTATTTTTACATCTATCTAATCCATTTAATTTCAGTTTTCTTTAAAATATTCTTATATATCAATTTTCAACTCTTTGTCATCATTTATAAGCAAATATTGATTTTGCTTTTATTATTCTAAACTAAAATTTTCCAATATTTTTATTTTTTTAAATAAAATTAAAAATTTTTATTATTGATTATTCATAAACTAATAAATAATTATTTAACATTATTTGTGATAAATGATAAAATCAATAGTTTTTTTTTTTAAATTTAAAAAATATAATCTAATTAGATTATAACATCGAAATCAAAAGCTGATATGATCTTTACAATTTTTCTATATTTCATTTAAACTCTATATATTGCAAAAAAGTATAAAATTATTTTTACAAACACAAATTCAATTATAATTATAAATATATACATTAACCTAATCACAGCATATCATTTCAAACTTAATTATCTATTTTCATGTCTTATATAAAATGCTCATTTCAAAACAAATCTAAATTCGATATCATTCTACATCACATATCATATCGCATTCGAGTAATCGTTCTCACATAATCGTCCTGATCATTTTAGTTTCATAATCAACAAATTTTCCTAAAATTTGTTGAATAGTTGGAAATTTGTAATTCCAATTTTATATAAATTTGATTTCGGTCCGTCTGATTGAACTTTATTCAACCAATGTTCTCCATGATTATTGCAGAAATCAAACTAAATGAAATAATAAATTAAACATTAGTGAATCAAAAATAAATAAATAATAGTTGGTATTGGTTTTTTGCCTTGAGGCAAGTTACATGAACTTCCCGACATGGGTAAATAATCGACTTAATCAATAAAAAATAAATTAATTTATTAGTGATTAAAAGTATTTCGAGTGGTTTTACTACACATAATTGAAAACGAACGAACACGTTAACTCGGAGTATTTTCTATAAGCAAATTTTCAGAAATCAATCATTTTTATAATTGAACCAGTTTCAGTAGGACTTGAATGGTTTAGTATGTTCATTAAGACCAAGTACTCTATCGTTATACCAAGTACATATATAGTCTAATTTTAATTTTAACAAACGTCAAAAAAACTACTCATTTTCTTAAACTTTGATAAACTTTTAAAATTAAACTACTTGTCGTAGGGCCGTAATACTTTAGTAAGTTCTAATTTTGACAAATGCCAAAAAACGATACTAATTTTTGCAAACTTCGACGAATTTTTAAAATTAAACGACTTGTCGTAGAGCCGCAATATTTTAGTATGATCTATAAGACCATGGTATCTACCGTAAAAACGAGCCGGCCGACCTTTACCAAAAACTAATCAGCACGATTTCCAACCAATATCTTTCGAACGGTTTTTGAATTTTCAAAATCGATTCAGAATTGCGTGCTAAAACGTGAACGAACAATTTTTCACTTTTCTGCTATTTACAGAGAAACGGCTTGGCTGATCGTCGCGCAATACATCGAATGGATTTTAAATTTTTGAAATCGGTCCAGCCGTTTTTGAGAAAACATCGATTTACGGCAAAAAATCTGTTCACATACACGCGCACATACACACATACTTTTTCCAAATTTGGTCTCATTCGATTCAGAATGGCTTGAAACGTCGAAAAAACATAAAATTAGCGAATCGGATTTTTTGATGAAAACATAAACTTCTTCTTCGGGAAGTTAATAAAAAATATAATTTAAAATTAGTCATATAATCATTATTGATAATTGAATTGTTAACGTCGATGTGAGTATTTGATACTATTCTAGCATCTCATCACAAGAAAATATCTCAACAAAAAAGTTGGTAATTTATAGCAGTTCTCCAAATAGCACAAATGCCAAATAACAATGTGATCATAAAATCAACAATCTGTTAAACTCTTGGAATCGTACCATTTGGAGCTTTTATCGATTTGGATCGAAGAATTATCTAATCGATATATTTCGATGTGAATTATCTTATCTCAATTTTGTGCGACGATCGGCTGAGCCGTTTCTTTGTAAACAGCAGAAAAGTGAAACAAGTTTTGTCCACGTTTTAGCTCTTGATTCTCAATCGATTTAAAAAAATCAAAAACTGTTCGAAAGATATTGGTTGCGAATGATACTGAATAGTTATAGGTAAAAATCAGCTCCTTGACAAATCGTAACTACTAACCTCATTTCATTATTCAATCAAAGAGTCAGAATTTATATTATCCGCGAATTGGCCTATCTATTAGCTAATTGGCAAGTGATAAAGCTTAAAAAATTCCAAAATCACCTGACAATGAAGATCTACGATGAAGAACAGAACATAGATGCATGTGCGGTAATAATGACCAACAATAATCAAATACTATTCATCCATCATTCTTCATCGCTGTCGTGTCCAACCATACTTTTGCAACGGAAATGTTTCCAGAGCGCGTACCTGAGCTCCCATGCTTCAAAATACAGATCTGGTTTCTGCCATAAAACATGATGGGAAGCGACCGCATATTTTAATTTCAGAGGCGGATTTAGATGAGGGGCCTGTCTGCCTCTTCTTGATATTATAGATTCGACATATTTGTACAATGTTACGGCGTGGTGCGTCCAGCATACCAAGGATATGACGCCTACCACGGTCGCGTGCCGCCAGGACATCTCAACGAGTTTGCTTTCGGGCAGAAGATTTGCTTCAGCCTAAAAATAAAAAAGAAAATAAAATTGAATTAATACAATTGAATAGAATATTTAATGCAATTTAGTTGATCATACACATTCTCAGAAATAATTTTATTGTTTTTTGCAATGTGTTTCACACTTAAGGCAGTATATGATATTTGTTTTCCAATGTATTTTCACCACTGAACACGAGTTAAAATTAGGAGTCAAACTGCAAAACTCGAATTTGTTTTGCAAAATTTCAATTCTGGCGAACTGGCAAACACCAACTTGCGATAGTGACCATCTAAACCAGGACTTCCTGAAGGAGAAGTTTATGTTTTCGACGAGGACTAGCGTTGTGTGAAGATCGGCCGAGCCGTTTCTATGTGAATACCAGAGAAGTGAAAAAAATTTCGTTCACGTTTTAGCCCAATTCTGTATCGATTTTGAAAGTTCAAAAACTGTTCCAAAGATATTGGTTACGAATCGTGCTGATTAGTTTTTGGTAAAGATCGGCCGTGCCGTTTTCTTGTAATAATGTGTTAAAAAACAATTTTTCGACGATTTTTATGATTTTTTTTGACGGTAGATACCATAGTCTTCTAGATCATACTAAAATATTACATATGAGTTTAGATTTAATTGAAAGCGGTAAATTTATTTTTGAAATGAACAGTTAAAATTTTATCTAAAAAATGTCTAAATTTCAATTTCGATTCAATAATTCAATTCTTACAAATTTCGGGAAGGGGGATAGCCACTTGTGAATGGGGTCGCAAATAACAAAAGTTTGAGAAGTCCTGATCTGACCTATCATATATCAACTTCAATTATATTATAAAATAATTCTTTTACTTAATTTATTTTAACCTGATACTGCCCGTGATGTCTAACAATTTTCAATAGCGTTTCATGAAGTTGCTCCCTGTATTCCAGTAGAAAAACTTTATCGGCCGATCGGAACGATCCCACGACTATGTTGAATGTGAGATTTTCCAAATATAACTCAGGTGAAATGAATGACAAAAGATTATTGTGCCTGTCCAGGAATCGTTGCAATATCCTGAGAAGTGATATAAAATACAATTAATATCAGACCATAATATGATAAAAAATGTCACATTGAATTCAAAATAAAACAGTTAAAGATTCGTTAGTACACAAATTCCTGCCACTTCTCCATGACAAGTAAACTCGTCAACAACATTAACTGGTTATTAATATTTTTAAATAAAATTTGAACTCAACAAACCTGCAGGCTATCAAACTGATAACTCTATTATGCGATCAAATCAATTCAATGGGAGTCGTAGTAGAATGTAGAGTTAAAAATAAACCAAAATATATAATATAATAATAATATTATATAAATATATTGTTTACAAATTAATAAAATAACTAGTGGTGTATGGTGTATGGCTTTGTACTGATATCCATTCCAGTAAACACCGGGGGGCACCGATCGGCGGTAGCAATCTGAAATCCACATAGATTCCATATGCATGTCACATCGCTGAAGGCAAGCTTGTGGATTTCAGGTTGCTACCGCCGCTCAAATCACACGGTGTTTACTGGGATATGAGTTTTTCTATTTAGATATAAAACAATGTTCCAAACTGCAATCCGAAAAATATGAACCAAATACAAATGTTAACAACAAAAAGTCAATTTTTCAACTTACTAACCTGTATAACAAAACAGCGTATTCCAAAACACCACCATAGTCCATGATTTGCATGTCGTTTAAACCTGTGTCTAATCTGTCCAACATTAATCTAAGGATAAAATTAATAAGACAGTGTTGTTCTGTTTTGTTAATGAATAGGAATATATACTTTTTACCTAATTATATCCAGAAGTGTGTCATCATCGAACCGTTCCATTGCTCTTCTCGCACAGACCTCTAATCCTCTTTGAAGCATTTTTAAGTTTTTTGTAGCAGCGTTGGTAGAATCTGCGCAAACTGATTCGTACAACAACTCCAGGATGTTCTCGGTTAGGTTAACCATACCTAGGAAAAATAATAAATGATAACAGTATGGACAGCTACACATAAAAATCAATCGGTATTTATTATTAACTTTCCTCATACAACTTGCTTATTATGTTTTACTTAATGTTTGAATACTTTTTTCAAAATCAAGCACTTAGGGTGTCTTGAATCGGTTAAAAATGAAATACTTCTAGTTATTAATCCCAGTCATGAACATAATAATTCAAATTTCAATTAACTTATATTCATCCGTTTATTCTTACCCGACATGGAGCACCTTGGCGCTCCGTGCTTGAGCATTTCGTGCAGCACCCTCAGAACGCACCTGCCTTGTACTTCAGCTTCTGGTTCTGTTGAATTCCTAATAAAATTCTTCACCAGTGACAAAAGCGACGACAGCACAGTGTCCAGTGCCACGTGGCATAGTATCAGACGTCGCATAACTCCCATGCAGAGCATGCTGGCGTCCCAGAGATGCCAATCCGTCAAGTAGCAGATGAGAGTTGATGTTATCACATCAGTTTTTTCGGGGGTCAGAAGCCACACTACCCTGGAGTTAAACAACTAATTCATTAGGATAAATTGAGCAACTTTGACCTATTACAAGGGCATCTTGGTAAATTCCTCATACAAATTTTAGATGTATTTTCTTAAGATCTGATCGCACCAAATTTGCACCAAAAGGTCTGTTCGCTAATTTTATGTTTTCTCGACGTTATTTAACACAAATGTAGAAAGAATAAGTGTTTCAAAGGCTATTTGATACAACTTAATATTTATAAATAGAAATAAAAAGTAAATAAAAAAAATAATGTTCTTTTTTTATAAAAATGTGTAAGTTGTGGCATAAGTAAGCATTCGATTTGTGGTCGCAATATAGTTAAACTTTTAGAGACCCTACTTGCTGACTATTGATTATTGATTATTGGTCAAGCACAATTCTTTAGTCTTTTTGAGACTGCCATACTATTTCTGGATACTAAAGATAAATATCGATTCAATAGTTGTGAAATAGTAATCTCTTAAGAAAAAAAAGATGTAAACTGGACATCATTGGACAATTAACAGAATAAAATCACATAGAATTATTTACCTAAAATAATTCATCTCGGCTATTCGTACTCTCCTGAGATGCACAGGTGTCACATTCGAGAAGACCTTGACGGATTCGTAGGCCTCTTTCGATAGTGCCAGGCAACACATTATCAATTTGTCCACTGGACACCGTTGGAGCACCGAATTCTCTGTACGATACACAATTCTCTCTAAAGGAATTAAATTTAATAATCTTAATAAAAATACAGAAAAACACTGATACTGACCACGAAAATAAGAATATACTTGATTACACGTAATTTATTATGTGATGGTTGGCACATACTGTAAATGTACGTTATTTATCGCAGAAGTTTATTTATAAATAATAAGTGGATTTGACCCTTTCCACTCGGCATCAGTTCGCTCGTTATTTACTAGCAACTTGGCGCCGCATTCTGACGAAAGCGTAGCTGCTGTAAGTTTTTGAATTGCTCATACCTGATCTATTCTATTCGGCGCTTCAATACGAACTGAGTCAATGTGTATGAAAATTGTCAAATGCCTCGGAAGAGTCAGCCGAGAGATATGCTACCTACGTTGTCCCCTCAAAAGGACAGCCGAGTGGAAAGGATCAACGTAATAATTTGTAATAGTTTCAGTTATATAATATAGTTGTGATAGACATTCAAAATGCGATAAATTTTAGAACAAAAGGAGTACAGTGAATATATAAAAAAGTGTGATATTTCGCATGTTCCACCTTCTTTAAAAATAAATTAATTTACAACAATTGCATGGTGGAAAATATAATTTTATTCAAAACTAAATGATCACATCAATAATCACAGCAATATAGAATTATCTTATCTACCTACCCAAAATTCTAATCGCCGGTAAAAACTTGACCTCTGTGAGAACCAGCCTGGAGCCTCCTTCACTTATGAAAGGCTTTTCTTCAATTCCACAGTATTTAATCAATTTATTTATTTCTTTTTGTAATTTTTCGTAATCAAACTTCGAACTTAACGAATATCTGAACGCTTTCTTTCTACTAACTGTAGGAGTAAATATTGTCGTCTGCAAGGAAAAAGAAACATCCAAAAAAATATGAGGCGTTTAATTTGGCCACATTGGCTTTGGTAAAAAGCGCATAAGGCTGATAACTTTCTTCAGGCATTGTCAACTTTTGCAAACATTACTGATTAAAATAAATACAATGGACACTGCCTTTGGGTAAATATTGGTCAATTGGATATTTCCTCGAATTTTACCTGAAAATTCTGATCGTATTGGTCGGGTCCATGTACGTAGAACGATTCTGTTTGTGATGTCGATAGCAGATTCGATGAGCGCAATGTCACGGAACTACTCTCGGACATGACTTAGACACTTGGAACAGTGACGGCATCCAAGCGATCGCCACAAGTGACATCTTGCCAGGAGCATGTGGCACTCAACAACCGGCAGGTGAGGGCATCAGCTATACTACCACAAGAACTAAATATTAATAATATTTACAATGCAATGAGTTGCGCATTTACCCTCATACCAGACCCCTTACGCATTTATTCTAGACCAAATACCTCCTTCAGTTCTAGAGTATCTGGTCTAGAATTCAAAAAAAAGATTTTCAGAGATATAGCTGTTTGATTACGACAATATTCCACTGTTTCCCTACGATACGATACCCACGATTTCTCTACTTCTACTGAACCGATTTACTTCAATTTTTACACAGTCTACTTTATAGACTTCTCTTCACCATGAACTACGCTTTTTCAAACAGTCGCCAATTTGTGATGAAACATTTTTTTAACTTGTCCGTAGGCCTTTCAAAAATCGCATAAAATTCATGTCTCTAGACAAGAATACCCCCATAATTGTGCTATAAACTTGATGTGACTTCCTAATGACGTAGCCCTATAATAACGTGGTTGGACTTTCTTGTTTTGATAAATTTATTATTACAATAGCTCTAATTTTGAAGACTTCATCGGATGCAATGATGCCGGATAAAGGTTATTCTCTCTTGCAAACATGTTGCTATCTATATACCCAATTGGAAACCGATGTCACTGTTGCTTGACATCAGTTTGTCAGAGGCAGATATCGAATCTCAAAGCTACGAAGAAGCTCCAGACATAGATAAGGAAATGGCTCCAGGTACGCGATTTAAATGTCATATTTATTTATATGAACATACGCTTGAATAACCACCCAGTAAACACCGAGCGGCGGTAGCAATCTGAAATCCACATAAATTCCACATGGGTGTCACAGGGCTGAAGCCACGCTTGTGGATTTCAGATGGCTACCGCCGCTCACATAACACGGCATTTACTGGGAAAAATTACACAATTTAAAATCTTAGTGAATAAAATAAATGCGATGAAGAACGAGAAAATTATTTTTGGCGATAGTTTTGAACTGGAGACCATTTGATATACTCTAAAAGACACATTTTTAATATCCTGGTGGCACCAGTTTTCATTTCTTTCATTCTTTTTACCAATTTGCAATGCAACGGAGTACAATTTAAGAACCGAAGCCTATTAATAAAATATTCTTTCAAAATTATATTTTCCCGTTAAATAATTACAATGTTTGCACCCAATTCATAAATCATGCTATTCTTTATTTATGTAATGACATGCAAGTAGTAACCTTACCTGTAAATTTTGATTAAATAAATGACCACTAGAAAAACAGCAAAATATATTCCTGTAATAAAACTCAATATTTTCTTTCAATTAATAAACCATAAATAAATAAAATGTGATCAAATTTTATATTACAAATTGTATATTAATCAACTTGACAACTCTTTTTGACAGATTCAAAATCAACGTAAAAAATATGAAAATAAAACAAAATCAATAAGCATGTTTCATAGTTGAATGAGGTTTGTTAAGGAAATAACCAGGTACAATTACTGAAAATTATTAGAACATTTTGGAATAATTTATGTTTTTAATAAATGAAAACTTTACCTTTCATTTCATATGAAAACAAACTAGATGCGTTGTAAGTGGTATTTTGCCTTAAGACAAGTTGCAAAAACTTTCTGATATGTACAAACAATTGACTTGGTCACAGGGAATTATTATTTACTAACTTTTCAACATGTCATGACGGAATTTTGAAATTTCAACGTGTTCCATTATTTCCAACGTTGATAATTTTTTATAATTAAATCACTTTTTGCTTACTAAGGTCAAACAATCGTCGAAAAAACGTTCTAGCCGATCTTTACCAAAATTTGATCAGCACGATTCCCAACAGAACTGACAGAATTTTAAACACTTTCAGAAATTTTAAAAATCTGTTCAGCATTTTTGGCTAAAACGTCAATAAAAAATTTGGCACTTATTTAATAGAATTGAATTATAAGAAAACGGCTCGATCGATAAATAAGCTAAATCGTTTTTATGATTTTTATTATTTTCTGAAATCGGTTCAGTCGTCTTTGAGTAAACGCAGACGAAAGGTCAAATTTCGGCTCACATATATACACACACATAATTTTCTAAAATTTGCGGTCAAACGGTTCAGAATGACTTGAAACGTCGATGAAACATAAAATTAACAAATCGAATTTTTGGTAGAAAACATTAACTTCTCCTTCAGGAAGAAAATTGAAATAACAAAATATTTAATTAAAAAACTCAGTTTTTTTCAGAACTTTATTATAATTTCTCGTTTAAAAGCGATTTACAAAAAAAGCCGACTGGCATAAAAATCCTACATACGTAGAAATCTTGTTTCATATTGGTTCCTAAATGATTTTCCAATGATATGATGAGGAAAATTTTATTTTAACTACAACTAAGAAGCAGTCTTTCGCTTATAAAATCGTACAAAGATTATAAGTAAATATATATATATTTATATATAGAGTATAAAAATATGTATTGCAAAAATCGTAATTATTTGTATAATATTACAAAATTGAAAAATTCATGTGTTATCTCAATATATATATGCCTTAGAATAATTTAGATTAATCTTAAAAATGATTAAATTTAGATAAATCTAAAGGATAAATTTATGACTAGATACTAAAAAGAATGTTATGTACAATGATTTTGTTTGACAAATGGTTTTTAAATAAACAGGTATTCGAAATTGATACGATTGATGATGAAGTAGAAAAATTCTGGAACAGCCATATAATAATAGTCCAAAATGTATTTCATAGTAAATTACAAAAATAATTGATTAAAATTATAAATCTATGACTGTTCTTGATATGAACCTCTTTCATAAAACATATTAAGATTTGATTCAAAATTGAGGTTTAAGTACACGATATTGATTGATATTTGTTAACACCCTGTTCATTTAAAATAAGAATTTGATCGCCCAAATCACAACTTTTAACTTAGTCAAACTATTATTTGATAATAAACGATTCTCGATATTATATGCATATATACAAAAAATAATTATTATTTTCTTTATCGTCGACTTCATCACATAGTAATCATTAACAACTAAAAATCTAGTAATACAATCAATAATATATGTTAAACTTCGAAATGTTTGTAGATCGCGATCACATACGCCATTACTTGATGCCAATCCGGTCGTTCCAATTGTATCATGTCGTTAATATTCTGCGAAAATTAATATTATTATAAAAATTTAATAATAATTATTTAAAAAGTGATTTATGATGTAATGAAATAATTGGAAAACGTGCAAAGCTACAAAATGAAACATCGGAAGCCAAAATAAGCAACCTTGGACATCAACCAAAAAGTAAAAGAATAAGCAAACGGTACACAGATAATAATATATACAGGGTGTTCCAGAACTTACAGTCAAGCCAAAACGAGGAGATAGTAGTTACCTTAAAATGTAGTGAAAAAAATGTCATAGAATTTTATAAGGAAATTATGAGCTTTCAAGAGGGTCTATCTTCTACCTTGTTGGTTCAAAAAAATCGATTTTTTTATTTTGTGCTTTTGTGGCCCAAAAGGTACTACAAATATAATATTAAAAGGGTACTTCATGGTCCAGGCATTGGAGATTGATTGTAAGTAACTTTTCTTCCAAGATCCAAGCATTAATATTTTTCCGATTTTGCGATTATCCATGCATTAATATCTTTCCGATTTCCCAAAAATTGTGTTTTTGCAACTGGTCGACAAAATATTGTAACTACAATAGGCATTGTCGCCGAAGGATTAAACAACCCTCAGTGCAAAAGGCATCCCCCACCCACCTCTACTAGGGTTCCCAGTAAACACCGTGTGATTTGAGCGGTGGTAGCAACCTGAAATCCACAAGCTTGCCTTCAGCGCTGTGACATGCATGTGGAATCTATGTGGATTTCAGATTGCTACCGCAGCTCGGTGCCCCCCGGTGTTTACTGGGTTCCTGCAATCTAAGACCCTACTCGAGGGTTAAAAATTTTCATTAAGAAATGTAACAACCTCCGAGGAGGTCTGTCTGTCTTTTAATCCGTCACAATGGAGGTAGCGCATTCAATCCCCCATAAACCCCCCTCGCAAATTATATTACTACGATTTTCAAAAAACAGTATCAAAAAGAGGCCACAAGGTAGAAACATTTATCTATAGTAGAAGTCCCCCTTAAGTGCTATTTAGAGCTTTGGTATTTTTTTCGGTTATTTTTTTACTAATTTTGTTCATTTAAACTTTGGAACAATAACCGTGAATAAAATTTGTTAGAACCACAGTCAAAAATCATAACACAATTGCCCCAAGTTTTCAAGAATTAAGAATTTTTGTTAATCTAAGAATTTAATTTTTTTTAAAATCGGTCGACTTCGAAAGCGGGACCCTTTAGAAAAATACTAAAATGTGTTCGCAAGGTTCATCAAAAGTTAATCAGAATTGTAAAGTGGCAAAATACTTAATATTTATTTATCATTAAGAGGGAAGCCTGCTTTATAGGCTTAAAAAAATCTTTTATTTTTTGCAAAAATGTCTTCTAAAACTAGCCAAGAATAAATCCTTAAAATTTCAGAAAAAAATCATATTTTCGGAGTTACAGAACAAATAGTGAGCAGCGTCAAGCATACATTCGACATTTTCTCCTGTTTTTAATTTTTTCGGGAAAGATAAAAAAAAACTGAACGTTCTAACAAAACGAAACAATATTGATTATATTCAGAATTAAATTCTATTCTAGTTGAATCTAAATAACCTTTAAAAAAAAGTCATAATTAACCCACTTTTTGAACAATCCAAAGTGATTTTTTTCCAAAAATTGGTGTATTTCTTACTTTTTTCTGTTTTTTTTTAGGTTTAACTAGAATCTATACTATTGAAAATATAATTTTGTTTTGTTTTTTTTTTTGTTTGAGATGGAAATTGTGGCCCGATTTATCTTTCCCGACAAACGAAACATGCACGCTCGTGGCGCTTTGGCAAAATGCTTGTACCCGTCGTATTATGACATATATTTTAATGAAAAAAATTGAGAAGAATGTTGAAATATATAACAATAAAACCTGGAAGTTTCGCTTCAATTAAATATTTATTTCCTTCCCTAAAAATTCCTCAAAAAAAGCTATTTTTTGAAACCTCTGAAGCAAGGGGGCAGCCTTAAAAAATCGAGTTAAAAAAATAACGGTTACCATTCTAAAATTTAAACAAACAAAATTAATAAAAATGATAAATAAAAACATTGGTTAAATTTCACGTTTGGGTTATCAAAGTGACATCAGAAAGTTGCACTTATGATAAAATTGTTGTTAGACTTTTGGAGGTTAGGTTTTATGTGCAAAACGCCTGATCGCACAGCAAATACATTTAGACAGTTCGTTACTATCAACTCATACGATTATATCCCCGTAACATAACATTTTTTATCCAAGAATTACCGCCCTAGGTTTCGTAAGCTTACTACTGTAAATATTGTTATGAATCAAATTAACCACTATCCTTCAATCTATTACTACAAAATCCATGCAGGACCGTTCCTAATCTACCATGCACTATTATGAATCCATTCTCACCAGGCTGGTCGGGATGCCGACGCTCTCGGCCGCCGCGAAGGCCAAGCTGAAGTTGCGTCGCTTCTCGTTCGGCACCAGCGTTCCGTAGGGTATCCGGTCTGGTATGTAAGTATGAAGCAGGGCGCAGAGGGCCATGCCGTCGTTCCACGACGAAGAGAAGTTGGTTATATCAATGTTCCGGTATCCAGCAGTGCGTTCCTGGCACCACTTCAAGAGGGCGTTCCTTTTGGAGCCCCCGTTCGCGTAGAGGGCGTTCAGAGGATCGCGGTGTTCGGCTACTAAGGGTTTTTGGGTAAATGATTGTGTGAAATAGATGAGAATTAATGATATTACATGTATATATTAACATAGATTTATTTAAATACAGCCTAAGTTTCTGCAAAGTGTCTTTGTAGTATACCCAATTCGTGGTATAAAACCCTTGCGTCATAGAAATTAAAAGTATGATTGATAAGTTTTATGTGTTCCCTGATGATAACCCTTGATTTTTGTTTTGTGTTATTATCATGCTGTTTTAAACGCTTGATGAAAATTTTGTTTCGTTTCACCGATGTAAGAAGAACCACAATTATTGCAAGCAATCTTATACCACATTTGATTTTTGTTCTAAACTAGTAGCAGGCTTTAGATTTGAAATGAGTATATTACAAAATACTAGTATATTAGCCTTATAAAAAACTTTTTCCACGTGAGATAAAGCTCTTTAACGTAAGTTATGTGAATAGTACATTCAAAATCATTATTCTTCATGGAAAAAACATTGGGATTTGGATTGGTAATTCTGTTCTTTATGATAGTGAGGCTGTTGTTTGTAACGGATTTTACCAGATGTGGAGAGTAGGAGTTGCAAATAAGAGTTTTGAAAATTAAATATAAATTGAAAAACCAGAATTGTTTGTCCGAAAAAGGCACTGATGATGACGTAGAATTTTACGCCGAAATGTATGGAATAATAGAGATGTTTTAAAAGTCATTAAGTTGTCTTTTTTACTTGATGTTACGCCCTCCAAGAATTTAATAATACAATTCAACATCAAATTACGAAAACATGCAGAAAACATGTTATGAATGATAACTTTTTGGCACAAAGTTTGACACCATACCAATAGTATTAAACATATTTTCCACTCAATAATTATGAGACAAATCATGGTCTCAAAAGTTCTTTAACTTTCACCAATATAAAATAAAGCACGCACAAAAAGGAAAACAAGTGCAACAAAAAGCAAGAGAAATTAATCGCTTCTCATTAGAATGAGGATGATTAGAAAAAGTTACAAAATAGCAATAAAATCACAAACAAAAATGAACAAATTATAATTTGATGTAATTTTCCAAAAGCCTAATTATTCCCATTAACATTTAATAAAAAATTTAATAATAGTAATTTTGAAGGTTTATGCTATTACTAATTCCAGAAATAATTCTTAGTGTATTAAAAATATGTAAGCATAATTCAGTTGAAATTTCATGACAAAAATATTCTGAACAGTTTGTAAATCGCCAATGTAAAAACTTTGAGAAAAGTCTACAAAAACAAAACATATAGTTTCTTATATAACAGTTTCTTATAGACCATGAAATAATGATTGTGAATGTTAACAAAAAAATCATAGCAATAAATATCTTACCTTGATCTCCATGGCTGCTTCTCCTGGTGTAGTCTGAAATTTTTTGTTCATCTGCAGTTTTGCCATGAGTTGATTTGTAATTGCTTTTCAAATAAGCATATGTGGGACCTCCCGCTACCACATCTGAAAAAAACATTGGATAAAAAGATTATTTACAATATACTTATTAATTTAATATAGATTATTGCAATATACAATAAGAATGCTGAAACTTACCAGGATGTGTGTTGTACAGTTTCATTGATGTTTTAGGAGTAACAGGTGTGGTTTTAGACAAATATTGGTATTTGTTTTGCTGAGATTGTTCTCGTAATGGATTTTTGACATATCCATGTCCACTCTAAAAATATAAGGGTGATCTTATAATACATATTTTTATAAATAAATAAAAAAGATTTATGCAGTACAAAAGATGTAGAGATTAACAGAAAGCCTAGAATAAAAATAGATTTGTATTTATCAACTTACATAAAGAATAGTAGTAAATACAAAGAAATAGTAAGAGAATAAAAAGTTAATTAATTTTAGGTATATAGTTGGTAAAAGATTACATCTATTCACATAATATATATAATATAATAAGCCAAATAATGCAAGGTTTACAAACTTGAATATAATTTTCTCTACCTGTGTATTTTGTTCAAACATGGTATCAGCCCAATTGGCATCTCGATTATTAGTAGGACTAAGAGTACTGATGATGTCATTTGTCGACTGCTGCACATTTGATAAACTGTTTAAGCTGCCAGTCGAACTGTTGGCTGAACTAGTTTTGTCAACACTTGACAAATGTTTCGTTGGTAATTTTTGTGCAGCTTGCTTTTCTATGTCTTCGATTAAACATTTGACAGATACACGAGAATCCTATGGAAAAAAACTCCACAACTTATAAATATGTTACTGCAAGTATATAATAAAGAATAAAAGAAACAGTCAATCTATTAGTAATTCTGAAAGTTCCATTTTAAGTTTACTTTCTATTATTCATGTATGAATATTTATAATAATTAATCAATAACTAATTGATTTAAATTGATTATTATTTGATTTAAATAACTAACCTGTCTGGCATATGGTGGCTTTTGAATGACGTCAGCTGTATTTCCGAGATTGGATTTAGTAACTGCAAAACAGACATATCAAATTAAAATATAATCTAGGTAAGTATTCAAATAATTCATAATAATGTTTGCAAAATTGCATCATTCCAAGTATTTATAAATCAATATGAACCATTATTATTTAATCTAAAACTGATCAAATTATATGTTAGTATAAGAAGTATGGTCAGAAAAATAATATGCCTCAAAGCAAAGATGAAAATCAATATTAATGATAATAATAATCTTCCATCTGAAAATCAATATACAATTAAAAACAATAACTCTGTTGTAATATGTTTAAAACTAATGAATAGCTTTTTATGATAATTTTTACACAATGAATTGAAACTTGTTGAATTACTATATACTATTTGAACTATGATATATCAGTTTTTATTTTACCCAAACAACACAAAAATCATATATTTATAAAGAATTTATAATAATGTAAAAAATACATTTTTATAATTAAATATAAATAATTATTTATCTAGGACCTGTATTCAAAATCTAAAATTAAATAAAATAAGCAAAAGCTATTTAAACAAGCAGATGCGCATACAAGAATTACATAAATTGCTGTTCCAATTTAGTACTAACATCAAACTAAAATCTTTGGAAAAAAAGATGAAAAAAATTTGGGTAATAAGTGCATTTTTTTGCAAATTCTAGAATCTTTTAAAAATCTTATTGATATTGATCTGAATTAATAATTAAACAAAAACACCAAGAAAAAAATAGTATAGAATGTACTTTATATTTTTCTCTGTTTGAAGTAGAATTTTATTTAGTATTAAGTTCAAAAATTACATTAGTATCAAATTAAAACAGCAATGGTCGTTAGTATAAAAAGCTTTATAATAAAAAATATTTCGAGATCAATTGTTCAACAAATAATCAAAAACAAGTCGCAATTATCAAAATAATGTTTAAATTAATTCAAGAACATATATATATATATATATATATATATATATATATATATATATATATATATATATATATATATAGTTGTTTCCAAGCTCAATAAAAATTTTAATTAGCTTGAATAAAAAAATATTAGTTAGATTCGTTTGTTAATAATAATTACTAAATTTGAACAATTGACTCCAACATCAAGAGAAACATTTAAAAAATCATGGATCTAAAAACAATCACTGACACGAGACAAAACCAAAACAACAAAAGCAAATTTCTTGCCGCTTCGACAAACACTTGACAACATCGAACGTGAAAATCGAATATCCAAAGTTTCACACTTACTATCATCGTATTTCGAGCTATTTTTTGTCATTTCAGAATTGGTTGCGTTCTTTTCGAACTTTTTTTCCGAAGTCAGAAAGGCATTTTTCAAAACCCTCTTAATACTAGCTGGTGACATTTTTTCATCAATGTCGAAAACCGAAGATCTCGATTTGATTTCATCAAATGGTTTAGATGCACCACTTTTTGGTAATGGTTCGTTTACAAAATCTTTGTTTTTATCGTTAGAGTCGTTGCCGAAATGTAGAGTTTTCTCAATGGTTTGTTGGGAATCACACTTGTCTGTTGATGTGTTCTCTAGTGTAATTTCACAGGTAGATATTTTTGCTTCAACAGAACTATCCTCTGATGATGATTTTTTATCATCAAAGTCATCACCACGAATATTTTTGTATCTTCTGCTAGAATATGAAGTATTTATTCGTAATCCCACTTCTGAAATAGGTTCAAACGAATCTGAATCACTGTCATTCGTTATAATACTGGCTTTATCAAAACTGGTCAACAAAAAGCCTTGTTCAATGTCGTTACTAGACTTTTTATCAGCATCTTCAAAAATTATGCTCTCATTTTTAACATCGGCGAACTCTGTGTCCGAACCAAGATTTTCATCAGAACTGATTTTTGGATTCTTCGCGATGCATTCCTGGTTCTTCAAAAGTTTACGCGGTAACGGCTTCGGAGGTTTGCCAACAGCACCAGAATTTGCCAAACTCGACTTATTATTCTCAAATACGCATTCGGGCAACGTGTTAAGTTGCTGACTAAAATAAATAACATTAATCTTATCGCACCCGGACAAATTTCGTTCGCTCGAGGCTTTAAAAGTGGCCAAAAAGTTCGATTTATTTTTGTCTCGTGCGGTGCAGACACTGCTTACCGATGCTGTGTCATCCGAATTCGATTGCAGTTGATGGTTGGTTAGTGATGCCATGCAGTCTAAAGAATGTTTTCTACTACTGTTACTAATGTTATTGTTATTGTTATTGTTAAAACGAGTGTAATCGAACTCGCCGTTAAAATAATTCGTTATCTGTTTTAAGTCTTCCTCACCGTGCAGTCTGATGAGTGTGTCTTTTGTTTCCATTTCGTTCAAGGCGAGCGCCGTGGGCGACCTCTGAGCGTCCTCGCTGTTAGAAATAGCGCTGGGGGCATCTGGTAAAGGTTTTAATTTGGAAAAAAATCATGATAATCGTTTTTATAATAAAATATTTAAGAAAAAATCTTGTAGATATGTAATACATTGGCTGGCGAATTATTAAAACTAAAGAACAAAGACTGTGATAAAATAAGAGAAAGTTTACATCAGAGCTTACAAAGAGAATCTCAGACTTACCAGTCTGGGATTTTGATAAAACTTTGCATGGTGATAGACTATCAACAAAAAGAGGCCCTTAAAATATTAGAGTATTATGAGAAGTTGTTCAATTATAAAAATTCAATCAAATTTAGAAGAATGGTCTGCGCGCTCCTGCACATTTAGAAAACTAGGCTACGTTCCCGTGATTATAGCAATAAAAAGCATACGTCGCAAATATACAAAATTAATATCAAATTAAATAAATAGAGAATTAAACCATATAAAAATCCACTATCAACAAATTCTGTAAGATTCAGTAGCATTCCCAACTATATAAAATTGTTTATTGTTAATATCCAATGAAAAAAAAATTAATACGTGCACCTACGAATTTCCTTCAGATATATAAATTTTTGATTACAAAATATTAATTGAATAAAATAAAATAAAACTAATGGTGAATAGCATCGTGCCTTCCGAATCATTTTCAATATTCAAACAAAAAAAATTTCTTTGGAAATTAAAATAAAAAAAAAATCTTTCCTCGAAATCGGACTCTTAGATCTCTTTCACATTGGATGATTAGTTCTCTCAAAAACTGCTGTTTTTGACACTTTTTGCCTCGTATCTTCGGAACGGCTGGACCTAACTTTACTAAAAACTAATCAGCACATCTCCCTACCAATAGGAATCGATTGCTCTTTGCATTTTTCAAATCGGTTCATCCATACACCCAAAATCGTCGAGAAAAAATTGGCTCCGCACACACACACACACACACACATATTGATTTTTTCTGAGGTATACCAAAATGTTCAGAAACTTCTGAATCCTGAAGATATGCCAAAAAAATTCAGTTTTCATTTTTGGTCCGCTACTATAACTTACCCTATGGGAAGTTGAAAATCTATATTCTGACAAAATTTAAACATCTTATGAACGTAACAACTGAGAGTTACGTTCCTGCACATTTGTAGGGAAATGGTCCTGCTGCCTTCACTGCAGGACCATTTCAATACATTTATAAGAAACACTTCTAATTCATTTATAACATTTCTAAACTTAATTTTTTTATAATTAAACCACTTCTTTTGGGATCCACAATATTTTAAAGGGCTTGTTTTGACTATCAACTGTATCCACCATGCAAAGTTATCAAAATATCAGATGAATAAACCTGAGAATCTTCTTGTTATTATTTTACATAGTAAGATTGTGCCAATGTATTATAAAAAAAAGTAAAAATCCAAGATAAAAAATATTGCCATCCAAAACAAACTCTTTTACTTAATTGTTAAACTCTTTTACTTATAAAACTCGATAATACTTCAACTTCTATTATATAAACCTCTCATCGAATAACACACAAATAACTACCGTGTGTATGTTTTTTACACCAGCTTGTAAAGCAATAATCAGTAAAAAAAACTCATATTATTAAATAAAGAAGTTAAATTTTTACAAAAATACTACCTTTCATCTGATTGACTTTGCATTCTAAATCCATAACATAGTTTTTTAAGCCTTCATTTTCAACTTTCAACTGCTCAATCTGCTCTTGTGCTTCTACTTTGAAATTATTTGCTACTCGAACAGTCATGAGCAAATCAGTTTGGAATTGCTCCCATTCTGCATGCTACAAAAGAAATATTGTGCTTGAAAAAGTAAAAAATATGCTTTAACATAATTATATAAAGGAATTAAATTTCCTCTTTTACAAAAGTATTTACTGTTTGTTTTCATATGTATACAATTTTATTGTTTACCTCTTCCTGTCTCGATCTCTGTTCCTGTTGAAGCTGTTGTTGAGCATCTCTTAATTCCAAGCGAGCCTGTTCAACACCAGATTGTAACAATCGGCATTCCTGCGCTAGTTGAGCATTCTGTTCCTACATTTTAAATATAAACAATTATTTAAAATATCAAATATCGTAAATAAATATACAACAAAAGTTACTATATTATAAACAAACCTGAAAGCCAGTGAAAGCCTCCTGTTGCATTTGTAACTCGGCAGTGACGTTTCGTTTTTCCTGCACTAACTGTTCGTATTTATATTGTAAATCCGACAGTGCGCATTTTGCATTATTTCTAATCACCTAAACAGATATATGCAAATAAGTAAAAATCATACAAAATTGCACAATTCACACAGCTATACAGTGGCAGAATATATGTTTCTTATTAATTTATCTAGAATATATTTACCATACAATCTTCTTGAAGAGTCAAGACTTGATCTTTCAATCTTGCCACTTCACAATGCGATTTAGACAGTTGTTCCTGTAAATCTGCAAGCATAGATCTTAGATCATCTTTTTCTTTACGAGTTGCTGCCAATAGTTCTCCAAGATCAGTTTTATTATCATCGCGATCTCTATCATTTTCCAACTCCACAATCTGCAAATGAATAGCAACTTATGTATTGTTCAGTGCAAAAAAAAAGTTTTTATATTACACAACTATTATTTACCTTAGTTTTTGCGTTTTCCAAAAGCATACTGAGTCTATTGATTTCAATATCCTTCTCCGAGCTTTCATCTCTGGATCGTAGCAACATTTCTTCTAAATCTTTCTTATCCGCCATCGCTCCATCTAAAGTTCCTTCTAAAACTAGTAATCTTTCTTTCATCCTCAAATTATCCGCGTTAATTTGAGCAAACGATTCTTTGAGTTCCTTCATTTCGGCATCATAAACTTCATCTTTGAATGTTGCAGAATTCTGCTTTTCTTCGTTTTGTTGCAGCAAGGATTGATATAAAGAGTTTTTCTCTTCCTTGAGCCTTTCATTGTGAGATTGCATTTCTGAGAGTTGAGATTGTAAGTCCGACAATTCTTGAAGAGTAGCTTGAAGTTCTTCGTTTGTGCTATGGTGAGTTTCTTCCATCTAATAAAAATAATTGGAAAATTAAATGATTTCTCTTTATTAAATATATTTTCAACATACCTCATGTATTTTAACTTGGAGGCAAGCAACAGACATGTGATCCAAACTTTTGCAAGATGTGTTTTTTTCCCACTCCGGTGTTGGACAAGCCGTTGCGAGCGTGTTATCATCTTGGCTCTGTAAAAGTAATAATATAAATATTATTCTAAAACTCATAGATAATTAATGTGTTTTGATCCAATTATCTAATATGAAAATGCATACATTTGACACCGCGATCGAAGCCGGTGCCGAACTGTGCAGCCTCCTATTTCCACCTCCAGCAGAATCTGGAACTTGAAGCAACTCTACCATTTCTCCATTGTCTCCACGATCATGCATTCTATCTGCAAGCTTTTCCAACTTCTCTTGCTCCCACAAAACACGCTCCTGTTTCAATGTTTCCCTTTCCTGTTCTAATATCAATCTCTCCCTTTCTAATTCTTCAGTTTGCAATGCTCTACTCGTTTCGACTTCCTTCAGATACTCCTTCATTTTTACCAACTCCTTCTCTGCATCCAACTGCTTTTCTTGCAGTTGACTCTTGGCCATTTCTTTCCTCTCGTTTTTGGATTGATCCAGACGTTGTTCCAATATCAATCGATTTCTTTCTACTTCCTCCATCTGCTCTCTAACTCTAATTAACTCCTGCTCCATATCGGCAGCCTCCCTGAGTTTCTCCTGAATCTGTAATCTGCTAGCATGTTCTCTTCTCTCGTTTTCAATTAGCAGTTCGGACTGACCCAGACGTTGCTCCAAACCAGAGTTTTTCTCCCGCAAGGTATCTAAAGCATGTTCGAGGGCTTTGATTTCTGATCCATGGATGGAACGTTGTTCATCAAGACGAGATTCGAGGATAAGTCTGGTCTGCGCAGCAGTGTCCAACTGACGGTGGAGGGATTCTATTTCTTGCTGCAACATAGCGTTTGCTTGCTAAAACAAAGAATAGAAATTTTGTCATATGCTTAAATTTTCACAAATATGTATATTTTAATTTATCTATATTAGTTACCTCAGTATGTGATTGTTTTTGTTGTATCATTACGGAGGTAGCAAAATCATAAGGCAAACTCTGAAAATCTCTAGTTAATTCTTGATCATCGCTCGCTGCTGATAATCCTAAAAAAATATTAATACTCAATAATATATTGGATTAACAAGATCAATGTACCTTTCAATAAAACTCACCCCTAGTTAATTCCTTATGCTGTCCGATTGGTGCCTTATGAAATTCAAAATCTCGATCTCGACCAACGGTATCGCCTCTTGCAAAATGATCTCGATTCACATACGCATCTTCAAGGTTGTTAGCTACTGCTCCGAGCTGATCTTGTCTTCTATCCCCAATCTCCACATTATCACCCTGGCCCAGCCTATGAAGATTTTTATCCCTTGAACTCTCTACATTCGACGGCGGTCTTTCCAACCCTCTGTCTCTGCTGTTGGAAGGAACTAATTTATCCAAGCCTTTTTCTCTAGAACCAAGTTTATCCAGTCCTTTATCTCTGGAACCTAAAATTTTCTTAGATGTTTTCTCCTTGCCCAAAGTTCTGGTATCTAGGCCACGGTCTTTAGAGCCTGAAAATTTTAAAAGTCCTGATTTTTGATGTTTCGAATCCAGGCTGGATACGGAGGAGGCGTTCTTGAGGGGCGCAGCAGGAGGTAGAGAGCCGGGGTTGTTGTTTTTGCTGCTGCCACTGCCGCCCTGACCTCTGCGAAATAAAGATTTGAACTTCATCATAGCTAAGCTGTTTATGGACTTTTTTTGGTGGAAATTTTGTTGAAGTTTTTTCGGTTATTGAAGGTAATCAGCATTCACATTGTAGGGGTACATATTGATATTTTTAGCACTTTAAATGTTCTTTTAATTGTTAAGCCAAAGTTTTTATATTAGGAATGGAACACCGATCACTTTTCATTTCGGCACTTGATTTTATAATTTTGGTTTTTCTATTTTTATATAGTTATTAAAGTCAATTATTGTATATCAGTTATATTTTTAGCACTGTAACTTTTATTTTGCTTAAAGTTCTATTTTCACAGTAAGTGGATTTGTATAAAAAATAAGTTGAACAATTTTGATTTTAAAAGCTAATTTAGTTCACTGTAATTGCAAAGAGAAATTGAATTATTTAGTCAATTTTTTACTGAATATTTTGTTTTATTATTTTCAATTCTTAATATAATTTCTTAGGTATGATTTTTGGTATACTATGTAACTATTCATAAAATCAATGTATATACATTTTATTAGTTCTTCAGGAACTATTGAAAATGAATTATTTTTCTATATTTTTGTACACTTTTTTAGTCATTTCAAAATTGAACAAATTCGCACTTTACCTTCGAAACTAAAAAAAATCAAAATTAGATACTCATTTGAAAACAAGTGTCTAATTTAGAAAAAAATTAGTATCACAGGTAAAAAGTGGATTCTTTTAATTTTGAAGGAATTAAAAAAGAGTAAATATATAAAGAAATTATATAAGACAAAGAAGATTGATTGAAAATATAATCCTGAGTAGAAAAATATTGGCAGTGCTACCATACATAGAATATAGTAATGGAAAAAATCATCTCACATAATGGACCTGCCTTCCAAAAAAACTAAATGCAAACTTCTGATTATTTCTGATATGCAATTAATAACATTAGAATATTGAATTAGATTGAAGTATATTTTGAATGTAGATTAAACAGACGGTTATGTAATCAAAGATCTAGGATCTCTATTTCAAATAAGACCAAAAGAAAGACTTTTTGTAAAAAAATAGTAATAAAAGAAGTATAACAAAAGTTACGCATAGAAATTAGACAATAAATATAATAATATTACAGCAAACGCATTATTAAATAATTTACATTATAAAACGCATTTATTCAAATTGGCCTTCCTCCAAATTTACTTAAATCTCTTAAAATATAAATCATACCTGCAATTGCCAAATCACAACTACAAGATTAAAGTTGCAAACGACGATAAAATAATTTTATAAATAGTAGATATAAAAATAATTTTATGAATTTGAAGAATTTAAATTAAAAAACTAAAATGAATTTTATTTGCATAGATGTCAAAACATATTTAGATTGATCGAGTCAACATTGTCAACTACATTGTCCATTGTCTCAATAATTTGATGACATTTTTCGAGTTTTATACATAAAGTTTGTTTGAACATGAAATCTAATTATAATGAATCCATTGTCCTATTCGTTTATATGAAGATGAATAAAATAATATATAAAACCATATAATTCTAATTTGTTAACATTAGAAAATGGTATTTGAATTATGGCAATAAATAGTAAAATTAATGACTATGCCCTCAAAAGCAATTTATACAAGATTTTATACACAGACTTCCATAATGTATCGATGTAAGCGATTATCAATAATGTAAATTAACTCTCCTGATTAATATTAAGAGGCTAACAAATATCAAATAAGCGAAAGGAGTATATTCGTAATAAGTTTCCCACATTATGTATAAAATATGGAAAAGTTTTTGATCCTATGAACCCTCAGTGTATGAATCCTACTTGTGGAATTATTTCATTTATGTTCATCAAATCTTAAAATCGTATTAATAATCATCCAATTCATTAGGACACAAATATTTTGACTACGAAAGGCAAAATCAATTTGCAAGTGGCATTTTGCCTAAAGTCGAGTTGCATGAACTTTCCATTCCACACCAACAAGAAGAATTGATATTTAATTTTCAACATTGAGACTATATTTTTTTAAGTTGAACCAATTTTCGTGAGCCTATAATAATTTTTTGATATTCGTTTTAAACAATGATCTCTATTACCACTATGCAAATTTTTCTTTAAATTATTGAAGAAAAGTTCAACAAATCATTACGAAGACATTGGCTGATCTTTACCATATCAATACTGTTCATCAACTGATTTTTCAAATAGTGGTTGAATTTTCAAAATCGGTTCAGGATTTTTGGCAAAAACGTGGACGAAATATTTGGCACTTATTCATTAATTATGAAGAAACGGTTCGACTGATCGTCGTGCAAAACTAATAAACCGAGTTTCATCACTTGGTTTTTCAATTTATCAATTGGGTGCAACTATTTTTAAAAAAATGTCGAAGTAAGGTCAAATTTTAGTTCACACATACAAAAATTCATACTTACTCCAATTTTGGTGTCAAAAGATTCAGAATGACTTGAATGGAAAGAAAATAAAAAACATAAAATTAGTACCTAACTCAGATTTTCGGGCGAAAACAAACTACAAAAAATGTATCATTTTTTAACTTTGAAAAAAAGAATTGATTTTTGGAAAATTTGAAATTTTTGAAAAAAAAATTGAATTTTTGGAAAAAAAAATCGTTTTTATATTTTGAAATATTTATGGAATTTTAAACTTTTTTCAAAGCTATCGCACTAGCTATCGCTAGACCTGCCTTCCCAAAAAATTTTCATTTTGTCAAAACAAGTAAAACGTTTTATGAATCATTCAAATCAGGCGCTCCATTCTCTCGGAAACTGAATTGCCATTTTCCGCACTTTTTGCCCTGTATCTTCGAAACGGCTTGACCTGCCTTTGCTAAAAACTAATCAGCACATCTTCTTTTCAATAGGAATCAAAAGTTTTTTGAATCATTCAAATCGGTTGAACCGTGTTCCCAAAATTTCGACGAAAATTTGTATCCGAATACACACACACACATAATTTTTAATAATGTATGCCAAAATGTTCAGAAACCTTCAAAACGTGAAGATATGCAAAAATTATATATAAAAAAACCTAGATTAAAGATCCTGATTGACAAATTAGAAAAAAGTAATTAAATTGAAATAATTTCTCAAAAATTGGTTTAATTCTACAAATTTTGCTCTTCATGTCTAAAAGAGTGTGTGGGCTTAGACATTTCTGTATTTAATTTATTTGAATTTTATAATAATTTCAGTTGGCCATTTTGAGCAATTTTTAAGTTCTGGAAGGAGAAGTTTATTTTCGCCAAAAAATCCGTGTTACTAATTTTATGTTTTCTTCATTTTCTTATCACATTGTTTCTGCAAATAAAGTAACTTTTAAAGTTGACCTCGCAATGAAAACGAAATTCTACAGAAATCTAATCTTTTTTTTTTTCAATAACTATCAGAACTACTTATTTCCACCCTTTCCACTCGAATGCCGCCATATGAATCTCGGAATTAGCGATTGAAAAGGGTTATAAGCTGGTTAGCTAAAGTACATCCTAATCTAGTTTTTTTCCGAGAGAGCAACTCAGCGGACAACCATCCTCCTTTTTTATGCGTAGGCTATATATATCAAATAGTCTTGGATCATATATGTTGCAGCAATGCCCACGAGAGACGGTTCACGTGATAATAACAAATATTATAGATCTATTAACTTCAAGAGGAAATGTGATATCATACTGCTTGATATCGAATCCAAGACTAATTTGTGGTTAACCATAATACCTCGACTATCGATTTCCAATCTTATATCTATCCTCTAGTGATTCCATGAGAAACATCACAATTTTGCAACATTTATTAAACCAGTTCTCATAAAATAGTAATATTCGCATAGCTGCGTCCTGGATCAAGGACTTTACCAGTATAATAAAATCTCAAAGTAGTAAACATGACATCTAGTCAGTTGCCTCATTTACGACCTGGTTGGAGATTATAAATAGGAAATCAGTATAAAAGATGATTCTATAAAAGGAATAGCAAGTGCCGACCAATTAAATCAATTATATGTGACGTCGCTATTATTATTTATTATTGAGATTGTTATGAATTGATGGAAATTAACTTATTGACCAGTAGAGTCGAAGCGATCTCAATGTCAAGATGGCTATTAATAAACCATATTAAGTACCTGAACGTCGTTCCACTTTACGACCACAAATTAAATAACAATATGGTAGTTATAGATTTATATTTCAATTAATTGGCTTTATCGATAGTATATAATTGTAGGTGATTTTTAATGGTTACATACATTTTTTATGGCGACAGAAAAAATTGTAAAAGGTAACTAAGCTAAAAAATGGCTACCGATCCATTCAATGATAAGAATTTTTTTATCTAAATAAGGCACTCCATGAGTTCCAAATTTTGTCAACTTTATCAATAATTTTAAAAATAAATATCAGAAAAATGTTCACACAAGCCATGGAAACTTATGTATGTATAAAAAAAAATTGTATGAAAGAAATTTTTTTTACCAAAATTTCTGGACAAACTATTTTTATGTCACACGTATATGACTGACATGGCCCTATATTAAATATTTTTTCTGGATGTACTGGAGTTTCGTATGTCAGACATATGTCTGATAAGGCTCATGTAGAACTTCTTAGCGTCAGACACATATGACTGACATGGCGATTAACGTGTTAAACAGATCTCGATATTGCATTGTTTTAAATGCCGTCCAGATAATGTAAAATTTGTATCATGTTTTTTTCACAATTAATTATATCTACTAGATAAAAAAAAACTTTCCCTAAAGGATCAATATATCATGTAAAAATGGAATTTAAATATTGCTAATTAAGTAGATTTGAAGAAACGTTTCTCTTTACTTAGATAAGAGTCAAAATCAAATAAAAATAAATTTGAAAATAATTTTTTCGATTTTTTCCAGATTTTTTTCTGAACATTGCAATAATTTGAGCTATCGTCGACGGTTATATCGCATAAGACGCGTTTTGAGACCGGTCCCTGAAAAATTGTCTTAACGGGATTTTATTAAGATTCATAATTCAAACTTTGCTTCTGACAGTAAAACCCGTTTAAAACGATTATGCTTAATACTACTTCTTGCGCAATACGCCACTTTATTCTGGTCCCAGTACTTTTAGTAATATTACTCCTACCCTGCATAAAACGCTTTCTCGCATAAAACGCGTTTTGAAAAATCGAGTTAACGGGGTTTGACTAATATGAATAATTGAATATGTTTCTAACTGTTTGTAGTAATTATGCTTTTTGTCTAATTTATAACATTGTGAGATAAATATACAGTCCTTGATTATGAAACTTAACAGCACGAGTCCTACTAGCATTAAACTCGTTTTATAATTTTACTCATAAATTTATACTAATGAGCTACTAAAATCTTTATTTTAATAAATCTGTTAAGATATGAGAAATTCTCATTATTTTAAATTAATATAATTAAAATCGCACGCACGAGTAAACTGCTATTTAATTTCAAGAGATAAGGATCGTAAGTGTACTCGCATTTTAAAAGCATTTATAAAATTCCAAGATGCATACAATATATATATATATATATATATATATATATATATATATATATATATATATATATATATTTACGGAGTATATTTACATTTCAATGCTTTCGACTTTCACAAAAAGCAAATGAACAAAGTGGCCTACCTTCGTGAAATGGCCGTGAAAGAATGAAGTTTAATCAAAAAGCTTTAATAATTTTTAATGTAATTACCGAAATCATTATAAACATATAAATATAACTTATGATTTCATTTCACTTTTATAATGACTATAGTTTCAAGTGATTTAATATTTGAATGATAATTGGAAATCATAATTGAATAAAAAAAAATACTATTGAAGTAAATTAACTATTGAATTAACATTATTATTAAAAATATATTTCCGTATATGATTATACAATAAGAAACACTAACTAGGTGTAAGTGGTATTTTGTCTTAACGAAGTCTCTATATGTGTACAAATAATCGAGTTATTAAAACATTTTCAACTGTTCACTTCTAAAAACACTTATTTGCATTTTTTATGTGAGTTTGTTATCTGTGTGGAGTAATAATGTCTCGTTAGTAAGTCCCTTGATTTGTCGAGTACTAGTCGCAAAGCTTTGTTTTGTGTTGTCTGTAGTCTCCCTCGGTTAGTCTTTGTTGTCGCGTTTAGGTATTTAAATTTTCATACAATAACAACTCTATATAAATATTAAATACAATTAGGAAAAATACGTTTCATTTTTTATTAAATGCGAACACATTCAGGCATTTACAAAAGCCGCCTCGAAGATTATCCAAACCCACTTGCAAGAGAATTACGCCACAACACTACCAGGGCAAGATTGAAAAAAAAATCATGTTGCATTAACATATGGATCATCCACAAAGACACAGACATACCTACAATTCTAGAACAAATAACAATGGTTGCCAACAAATATAAAAACAGAATAGACGTCCATCCTAACCAATTCTGTAAAGTCTCAAGGGAAAGCCAGCCGACTAGGCTTAAAAGAAAAATACCTGTAGACCTAATATAGTATAATTAACTATAATACTTTCATTTTGCTATATTTTATTGTTTTTTTGTTTTTTATTATTTTTGTTATGATATTTTAATTAGCTCTAGTAGATGCACCACTGGGTGTATTTAGTAAGTTGTAATCACCTTTAATTTATTGTAGTAAAACTTTAGGCGTGACTAGGGTGTAAATCCGAGCAAATGGAACGGAAGTGCGTTACGGCAGATAAGATAAGATAAGAGTCGAGTGCCAATGATTCGTCATTCGCTCTCGATGATATCATTTCTATACGGGTCGATTGTGATTAGTCATCGTGTATGTGAATAGAGATCTGTCGTTGTATGCGTACCGATATCAAAAAGCAAATCGGCATAGATTAATAAACATTTTAAAGTTACATCGTAGTACAAATTTTGATTTAATGAAAAATGCCTGAATCAGAAGAATATTTCACCTTTTTCCTTAAAAATAATAAAACAAATTATAGATAAAATATAGAAATTATTTCTTTCATTTGTTCAAAGAATGAGATTATATCGCCAGCGAAAAAGTAACAAAAATACAAGCAGTCAATGAATGTATGTTAATTTTAATTGCATAAGGTTCTTCAAACACAATTATTACATGATAAGTGGAGTTGCGAAAACAATATTTGTTTAGGCGTTTTTTAACATAATCCACTGTGTGAACAGATATTATAGAATTTAATAATCAGCAATTACTTCATTTCTCTAATGAAGGTTCATTTGTAAATGCTAATTACAATGACAAACCGATCATGTCATATTTGAAGTATGACTTTAATTACATTATTGTTTTTAAATATTATACATATTTTTAAAACTATTATAAGTATATAATTTATAATTTATCAATATATAAATGTGTATAATGGTTGACACTAATAAATATCTGCATCACGAATGTTACCATATTACTAGTAGACATTATTCAAAATTGTTATATGATGTATTTATTTTTACTTAAATGCCATCTTGTACAGTAGCAAATAAGTTTTACTTCAATCGCGTGTGAACTTGACGCACACTCTTTTTATATATATTTGTCAGCATTATCTGCTTAATGTAATAATGTATACAGATTGCAGAAAAAGTGAATAAAAAAACATGAACATATGTCAGTTTTCAAAATCTTCGACATTAGTCAAAAGATTTTGTGTTTTTGAAGTCATTTTTTTAATCCTACAGTTGTACTTGTTGTCCATTTCAGGACAGCTGTAAAAATTATTAAATTGGCTAAGTTCAAAATGTTACTGGGATACTGGAGTTCTTTATTGGAGTATCGTTATTTATTGGAGAGAAGATGCAGCTGTGACATCGAATCAAGTAGAGAAAAATATGGATATTTTTCAGAGAAAATCTCCAATATTATTTTGGAACCATCATAGACCACCCATACCAAACATTCTCGAATCACATCAAAATAATCCCGAAAACTGAGAGCATTTAAATAAAGCTATGCACCTCTTAAAAATCGTTTCCTTCGAGTTATTTATGTAGGTTAACTTCTTGTTAAGAAGTGGCGAATGACGGAAAAAATAATGAGAATTTGTTAATGCTCCGGGCTGGATCAAAGCCAAGTGTCCAACAAATGAGATGGTTTTGGGAAAACGATTTTGGCAGCTGGATCAAAAAAACCTTTCCTTTTTTATGACACACGGTATCCGTCACAGTTTGTTAAATTTATTTTTGGCATTTTCCGTGATACAGATGATGATGGTAATAATACTCTTATATATATATGTATATATATACACGATGACCCAACAGACGTTGTCTGTATCCACGTCTTAAATTCAAAAGTTTCCAATTTTTCAATGTCCGAAAACTGAGAGCATTTAAATAAAGCTATGCACCTCTTAAAAATCGTTTCCTTCGAGTTATTTATGTAGGTTAACTTCTTGTTAAGAAGTGGCGAATGACGGAAAAAATAATGAGAATTTGTTAATGCTCCGGGCTGGATCAAAGCCAAGTGTCCAACAAATGAGATGGTTTTGGGAAAACGATTTTGGCAGCTGGATCAAAAAACCTTTCCTTTTTTATGACACACGGTATCCGTCACAGTTTGTTAAATTTATTTTTGGCATTTTCCGTGATACAGAAGATGATGGTAATAATACTCTTATTATATATATGTATATATATACACGATGACCCAACAGACGTTGTCCTGTATCCACGTCTTAAATTCAAAAGTTTCCAATTTTTCAATGTCCTATACTTTTTAATATCCTATTTGATGTCCTGCCTTTGTAATTCATTTATGGTCTTAGTATAAGCAGTATAAAAAATTCAGAAATAATTAATATAGTATCTGCGGTAAAAAATCAATATCACACTTGATTTTACCACACAACATAATTGCTTCAATAATTTAATCTATAGATTTTCATTGAACGATACATTAGTTGCTTTATTGCAATTATAATTTCTAAAGTACATTTTCCTTACTAATAATTTAATAAACATTATTAAATATGTTCAAATCTTAGGTCAATTAATTTGTAAAATCTAGTTCAATGAACACTCGTTAATATAAGATCAACTTGCTAAATATTCCATTTCCAATGCCAAACAATGAATTTTTGATACAATGAAACTTGTAAATAATTTTTTGAATGAGCAAAATTTTTTTTGTGTTCTGAAATAATTTAGTAGAGTCAGGCAAAATGTAACATGTGTAAGTTAACAAAAATTCATCTCTCAAGCTAAATTATATAATTTCATCTACCAAACAAATACTGTATCTTCGATTATTTTAATTTCTGGCATCAATTCTTTTCATTCCTCGATTTTTTAATTACGGTACGGGAAGTTCCAGCAATTTGCCTAAGTCTCCCCTCCATATTTAATTTGTCGTTAACGATGCTATAAACATAATAAAGTAACGAGACTATTTTACAATTTTCCTGGAAACTGATCCAATAGCAAAAAAAAATAAAAAAATTATATATAAAAAAATAAAAAATAAAAAAGTAAAAAAAAAAAAAGTAAAAAAAAAAAAAAATAAAAAAAAAAACAAAATAAAACAAAAATTAAAAAAATAGCAACTGCATTTAGAGCAATTACCGATTCATAGGTAATAAAACCAATCAAGGATAACAGGAACTTCCTTCCCATCCCATCCTAAAGTGCATCGAGTGAGTCTGCAGGCGTATTTATAATATATCCGCCTTGATTGGATTCAGGAAATGAATTATTTGTTATTGCATCGGCTCGCCAGGTAGACGACGACGACAACTATGGGACAGACGGACAAAATGACATGGTATTTTGTTTTTTAATGATATTTATTTATTTATTTATATCATAATCAGTCTCAATCGTTTTTACTCATCTTAGATTCATTTACTACCAGTAGCATAGTCAATCGGTTGTTCCTTGTTTTATACTTTTATTGCACACGTATTACTGTTTCTAAGATTTTAACATACATATAAATTTTTCCTAACATATTACATGATTTTACTTTTTTCTTTATATATATCTTGTTTTTTATAATAAATCTCCCAAAGGCAGAAGTCCGTGTATTGACTTAATTTGTTACTTAGTCATGGGTGCACAGAGTGAAAGTGCTTCATTTTTTGTTCTCGATAAAAAGTACGGGGTTACAATCAGAGTACCTCTTACTTAAAAGAAACATTAACGTTGCTACTACAGCTAAGCCTCCCTGGATATACGTATGCTGCAGCAATGCCCACCACGAAAGGCCATTTTTCATTTGAGATCATATTTGAAATCTATGATATCAAGTAAATATCTAGTATCAAGCTGCTTTGATTCCGAGCCAACTGACGTTGGATTTGAACCCAGGACTAGGATTTGCTAGCCCACGTTCTTACCACTGGACCACAGCTGGCCATGTATTAGAAAAAAAAATCATTTGGTCATCTTTGGGACATCAACATATGAAGAATGAGCTCAGAATGGGTAAAGAGGTCTTTGCAATATATGAAAGCTTTTATCTAGGCCTCGAATAAACTATAAGAGATAAGTCTCTTTAAGTATAAGTTATTAGAAGTTTTTAGAAGTAGAATAAAAGTTGAAAGCCAGTTCGAACTTTTTTTTCTTGGCCTTGAATAAACTACCCTGTAGTTTTTGCAAAATAGTACTATGTCATTTTGTTCATTGCATAAGTATGTCATTTTGTCCGGAAGTGAACAAAAATTGAATAAAATTCCATTGAACGAATGATTAATGCAATTAAATCATCAAAAATAAAATTGCAATAAAATTGTTTGAAATCACTAGTACTGGGTTAAGTCCCATTAAAATACCTTCCCAAAAATTTTTTTCCGGCGGATCCTTGGTCTGTTTTTAGAAGTAGAGTAAAAGTTGAAAGCCAATCACCTCTTACAGGTTTCAACTTTGTTTTTTCTTGGTCTTGAATAAACTACCCTGTAGTTCTTGCGAAATAGTACTATGTCATTTTGCATATTGTATATTTTGTCCGAAAGTGAACAGCAACGAATAAATAATGAAAATTCTATTAAACACCTGATTATTGCAATAAAATTGATCAAAATAACTAGTACTGGGATAAGTCCCATTGAAATTCCTTCTCATAAAATTATTTTTATCGATGGATCCTTTGGTCTGTTTTGAGAAGTAGAGTAAAAGTTGAAAGCCAATCACAATCACAAGATTCAACTTTCTTTTTTCTTGGTCTTAAATAAACTACCCTGTAGTTCTTGCAAAATTGTACTATGTCATTTTGCTCATTGTATATTTAGTCCGAAAGTGGACAAAAACGAAAAAGTCCTAAAAATGTCCTAAAAAACTTTGAAGGTGCGATAAATGTTTGAAAAAACTGAAACAAGACTAAATGAGCTCAACATCAATGACGCTCAACATCTGAGAGGATTGTGATTATGGCTTTTTTTTAACAATATACAGTCCTAGAACTAGCCAGAATTTGAACAAGGCCACTGTGCAATTTTGTCCATATACAGTCAACCTTCCGTTAACACGACATTCTGGGTATACGGTTCCCATACAACGCGGAGGTAAAAATCCGACATCCCTCCGACTACACGGACTTCCTATTACATGGTTTTTGTTCTACAGCCCATAAGTTCCTTGCGCAACCTATGAGTGATTATAGGAACTTGATATCAAAGGGGTATTAATGTAAGTTTTGTTATCGACTTTTATCTTTTAGACATGCCTGATTATATAATAGCTGTCTAAAACACGTTTGAACTGCTTGAACTGATTACTGCGTCAATTTTTAATAAGGTGCCTATGTCATTTCGTCCGTATTACTCCTACTTCAAGTTGTATTCCTTGGTCTCCATATACCACGATAAAAATTATTTTGTGCCGACATACTTATCTATTTAGCGTCACATTTATGCCTCTATGTGCATACTATCACATTTATTACTCTATGGAATCTACATCTCTCGAGTTCCACTCTACATTCTATGGACTCTATATTTCCGGCTGGACACAGGACCTCTATGTTTATCACAAGCTCACACTCTCTCTCTGGACGTCAAAAGGAACACTTAACCTAATAATAATTTTTAATTAAGTACATATCTGTATTCTGTAATAAATCTATAAAACTTGTGTTGTGTTTTAAAATACCAAAATTACCTCCATCGCTGAAGGCAAACCTTAACAAAATGTTGCAATTTGTACTAACTCTGAGTCTCATAGCACGGTTCCCATACTGTACTATATAAGTTTCCATAAAACGCACTACGAATTAGCCTGAGTTGTATGTTAAATACACTTGCCGCGTTAACCGAGGGTTGACTGTATACCATTTTGTCCTATTTCCCCTACACACGTCCATCCCAAGACAATGTAGCCAACAATGTGAGTAATATCTCCTGGCTGAAAACGTTTAACGGCTGCCTATATAAAGACAAAACAAAATACAAATATAGCACCGGTACAGGAATAACGACATTGCATCAATTCGGAATTAATAATCACCGCCATGGCTGTCGGGCTGACCGACGCCGTCGTCATAGAGTAGGCATCAGACGTAAAGACGGAGGTTATATATGGCGCGAAGTACGAATTCGAGGCGTCCTTTGTTGTCGACGGCGAAATGCATTTCCTTATGGATTTTGTTTCCGCGATTCAACTATTTCGTCATTTTTGTATCGGGCCGGAATGCGAGCGCTTTGAGCTTTATTGCGCCCAAGAATCGAGGAAAAGAAATCTTATTGTTATCGTTCTGTTTTGTATCCTTAAAGTCAAAATAATACTCTCCCAAACTTTTTTGTATCGCGGATTATTGGGCTTTGCCACGGACCCTTTATTTTCCCGATATCGTTTTTGTAGAAATCGATAGAAATATTCAACATTTTTTTACATTTTAGATAAAAAAAAATGTACATTTAGAAATAATGTATATGACTATTATAGATAGTGTAGTATAAAGAAATGTATATTTAATTAACATGGTGTATTGTAGTCCACTATCGCCAACCCCTATTTTCCTTTCGTAGACTCCGATTATTTTTTTGCCTTAGACCCTGGTGATCCATATGAACCACTTTGGAAATATTTACATTTATATTTCAGATACAGAATTAAATTTAGTAATTACAGAAAATACATTATCTTAATTGAATTAATTACAGTAAAATACAACACTAAAACAATATTATGCCTAACATTTTAGCATTGTGTAATTCAATAACTTGAAGAAAAATGTTATGATATTGGGATAGTTTACTTAAGGCTTGTAGATCTTGAGATTCTTTTGATGGTAATTGGTAAATAACTGGTCTAAAAGTATGTATTTCTGATGAAACCTTGATTAATTGGTGTTAATGTCCTTGAATAAAACAAACATTTCAAAATCAATCAATTCGAAACAATTCAAACAGAAAGGAAAAGGAAATTAGTCTTTTTCTTCCTTTTTCTTTGAACAGCAATCAAAAGTAAGGGTTCAAAAGCTATAGTAATGATACTTATCGTCAACATAAATTTTTTAGATGGCAAGCCAGTCCTATCTATTTTTGAGAAATTTGTGAGATAGAAGGTTTTGAGGTATTCATGAGTTTTTTTTAGAAGACAAGCCAATGTCTGACCTATCTATTTTTGAGGTACTTAAGAGGTTTTTCTCCCTAAAAGTGATTATATATTATGTTTATTATATACAGTAGAATCTCATTAATCGGACACTTCGATAAACCGACACCTCCAGTAATCCGACACACTAGCGTCATTTTTTTTTTGTAAATTGTAATATTATTTGCAATATCATATGTTAAAAATTAAGACTTTTCCATTAGAATCCAGTAATATGGCACCTTCGGTTTTAAAAGTTTGAACTTATTGCAGTAATGACGAAAAAGGCTATTTTGACTTGAACATTATGATCTATGTTTTGAATATCACTACTGCTTGATATCAGGACGCGAACTTTAACTTGGATCTCGTGACTATAAAACTTTTAGTTATAGCGATATAACTAGTAATAGTAATATTAGAAGTAATCTTTATTAAAATATTCTCGGAGTAACAAAAGTTATAAAATCTTCATTGCTATTAAAAAAAAATAAAAAAAGTTAAAAAAAAAACTTCAAAAGTTGAGATGTTTATTACTAATATTAATTTTTCATAAAAAAAATCATTCAAAAACTACTTGTTTAAAAAAAATTTAACGTCTTGATTTGCCAATAAGAATCTCAGATTCTCATTTTACTCCGCGGGTTCAATTTCACTTTTACTTTTAATTTACACAATTTGCTCGTAAACAAGGAATACAATCAATCATGTAACAATACTTTTTTACAACAATCCGGAAATCCATTACCATCAAAACACTTATTGTTTTATCTGTTCTCAAACTGAAAGCACAGAATCCACTCGAGATTGCAATGTTTCCCTGCAATGTTTTCAGTTATTTATAGAAAGCATATAGACGGACGGTGGTGAGAATAATAATATTTATTATTCTCATTTATCATGAATGCAATGAGAACGAGTGTTGTATAAAAATCGCGGAGATCGCATTTCAAGTATCAATTACAATTTATCAACGATGACGGACGAGACCGGTCGACGTGCGACGACGGGCGACGTTTCAACTTCATTTTGGGCAGGAGGTCCAATGACAAATGAAAACGATATAAATAAACATAAACATACAGACACATACAATTTAATTGCAATATCATTATTTAACTTCCCGTAGGGTAAGTTATAGTAATCGCAAAAAAATCGAATATGAAAATTTTTGCATATCTTCATCTTTTGAAGGTTTCTGAACATTTTGGCATGGCTAAGAAAAAATGAATGTGTGTGTATGTATGTATGAATACAATTATTCGTCCACGATTTCGAACGCACAGATCAACCAATTTGAATGGCCCAAAAAATATTCGAATTTTAATTTTAATTCTAGCTAAAGTTCTAAAGCTCACCTACATACTTTAAATAAATAATTCTAACTTTGCTATTCTTATAAATATTAGACAATGGTCCTTCATTTTAAATTCAATTGATTAAATTTTGTTTATTTACTTTTCTGTAAATATGTATAAGTTACAGTATTTATAATAATCTATTTAAAAACATTTAGTATTCCTCGAATATTTTATTACGGTACGGGAATTTCAAGCAATTTGCCTTAAGGCACGACGCCATACACCATTTGTTTTTTAATATTTTAATATTTGATGATAGTCCAAATATCCAGAGTAGATTTTGGTTGGTGGTGGTACCCATTTTTTTTGTAAATTAACAGGTTCAGGAAAAATAAATAGTCGGTTTTGGGGTGTGCGACATATTTTATGTTTTCCTATGTAAAATTGGGACCAAAGTGCGAAAACTGAAGAACGAGAAAAGCTTTGAAAAGAGTTAAATATTTCAGAAAAATTTCGAAACATAAAAGGCTTTGGTCATAAAAAGCTTTTTCAGTTAACGGAGATGAAAAAGAGTTGCAGAAATCCCTTAGACAAGTCATTTAAGGATTAAAAAACCAGGAATAGACAGAAATTATACGAGTTTTATTTCCTGGTTCTTTAATCCTTAAATGACCAGTTTAAGGGATTTTTGCAACGCTTTTTCATCTCTTGACTAAGATATAAAAATAAAAATAGCGGAAAATCAATATCGAACGTTATATAATAGAATATGAAAAGTAAAGTAGATGGCTAAATACTCTAGATGCCAATAAATAAATATATGTGGATAAATTATTTTACAAAAATCCAAAAAGTAATTTTCTTTTTTAGATTATGATTTTCACAACAGCTCATAGAACCCATAAGTTCTGATCGCTGTTCAAATAAAATTATAAAAAAAATAAAAAGATTATGATTTTAATTGAAACTTTTGAATCTAAATAAAAAATCTAAAATCTTTTGAATCTAAATTTCTAAATAAAAATATTTATAATTTCATTTAACATAAAACTTTTAATTTCACTTTATGTAACAATTATCCAGCATCTCCCAATTTAAAAATTGTTCAAAAATATAAAAATTTATCAAAACACACTAATGATAAGTGTTGAAAAAGATTCAGAATCTGAAAGAAATCTAGTCGTTAGTATTAAAAATCAATCATTTCCCTCAATGATAAAATTTGTTAGTTGAACTACTCGAATCTCTGTAGAACATTGAAGATAAATGTGATAACGATTAATTACCTAAGATAAATATTTGTTCCGAGCAAATTCCTACAATCATGTATGCTATTTGTATTATAGAAGTTTCCCATCGTCAAATCGACTTAATAAATTAACGCTTTATATAAGGCATATTTAATTACAGATATAAAAAACGAAGATATCTTTTCATCCAGCTGAACAGAACTGGATATTGTGCTCTATAGACGAGAGGCAAGAATAAAATCTCGTTATATTGTATATCATTTAATTTTTAATTTTTAGTTTGCTTAATTTTTTTCTATCTTGAAGTGAAATCCTATATTTGACGTGTTATCGAAAACATTTCTTCATTCCCTAATTTACAGATATGATTTAATCCTAAGTGTACATAAAAATTGATGATTCATGAATCACAAAGCTCAATTTTAGGAAAAACAGCTGTGGATTGTTTTGTGTTAGAGACAAAAAATTCTACTAATGACATCTATTTGATGATCATCAGATATTTTATAGAAATATAATAAATAATATGCATTTGAATACAGTTTTTCCTAAAGTCCGGAGGGTTCGCAGCTCTAAGCTACTGGAATCGAATTCATCAAAACCCATGTTTCGGACAACCTGATATCAAGCAATAGTGATTTCCATTTCTGATTGAAAACATATTTCCAAATGAAACAGGTGTATTTGCGTATTAAGTCTCTCCTTCGATTAATTCAAGTTGTTACGTTATAATTTAACCTTTGTAGCTGTGGACTGTAATAAACACTAATTTGTTGGTATAATTTATGTATTTGTTGCAAGTTCTTATTACACTAATGATTTGTCACTAAGTTCTAATTGAAGAAGATATATTTATAGATTATTTATTGCATATGTTGTTAAGCGGTATTTACCTTTACAAGTGAGAAAAATAAGTCCGAACCAAATTCGCTCAGTGTAAAAGCTCAATGCCATGAAGATTGCCGCCTTCATGGCCAATATAATAAAATGAAAATATGTCCAAATAACTTGCGGTGCCTTAGCTGCAGTAAGTTAACAATATATCATCATTATTAGAAAAATTGAATACAAAATATATCAAATATAGATACAATATTCATTGAGTTGCCTTCTACAAAAAGCCATATAGTTAAAAATTTTGAAGTCTAATTGCTGTTCAAAAAAAATCCTAATCGTTTTTTTATTAATTTAACTGATTTCAAAATTATCAACTTAATATGATGAATCTTTTTTTGTGAATATTATTTGTGTTTTTTACATTTGATGATGGTGATGTGTCATTCATCAATATTAATACAATAGGTGACAATAATACTTAACTGGTTTAGAATGTTTTAAAAATATATTTTGTTTTTATGTTTAAGTTTAATTATTGAAGAACATGTGTACAAAAAGAACTTTCAAAATTTAGGTTATTTTTGGAGATATATCTGTTTGAGCACGATAATCCTGCTCTGTTTCCTTCCCGAGCGAAACTTCAAAAGTTTTTCTCGATAATGTCTTTTTCGATATGATACCCACGATTTCTGAACTTCTACAAGACTTATTTACTTGAAACTTTTACAGAGTCTTTTTGATAAACTTTCCTTCAGCATGAAGGATGCTCATGCCCAAATATCGATTTTTACTATTTTTTGTTAAATCTAAGTATATAAAAAAATTGTAATTTTTTTTTTGCTATTTGGTGAAAACAAAATCTTTAACTTGTCCGTAGTTCATACAATTGCGACATTGTTTCAGATCAGTAATATATGTTTTTTTCGTTCACATTATTTGGAGGGATAAAATGATGGGTATGATCAGGTGCGAATTTTTTGAGACCCGTTATATAGTCTAGTATCGAGACTAGTCTATATAAAACTAAATACCTTGAAAAACAAAAATTTAGTATAAAAATTTTGTTTGCCTATTTCTTGCATTGCATAAGTTCCATGCCTGTAGACCACAATGCCCCCTCAAAATATTATTATTTGTCAAAAAAATTACGAGAAACTTAATATTGCAATCATAAATAAGAAAGAATGAGTTCCTTATCTATTATGAATAATTTGAATTTTTAATCAATTTCGTCTGAGATTTGCTTAAAACTGAAAATTTCATCTTTTTCACGTGATGATTCCCTAGAGTCCTGTCTAATGACATCTATATTTCAACCAGAGTCCCAACAAGTGTTCGCATTATAAATAAACAGAAAAAAAGTCGAATGCAATGTGCGATATCTAACAGACACTGCTCAGAACCGACCAACTATCAAATGAACCACCACCAGTATCCATGTCACAAAGTCACATATGGATGATCAGACTGTGAGAATCGTATTCTTCAGAAATAAATGATGGTAATATTTGCATTATCACGTTTCATGAGAACTAAAAACTGAATGAGTAAATTATCAACACGAGACTCTTAATTCGGTTCAGTCCTTAATTGACATAGATTGTACTGTTTGCTTGCTTACTGCGTCATAACAAAAAAACTGAAGTGAATGATTGAATGATTTAATAGATGGTTTGTCCCGTTAGAGCTTCCATAAAACAAACAGGTGAAGATCAGCATAAATTAATACTATCAGGGAAAAAGTTCCATACATAGACATTACACTACATGGACTGCTATATAGTACTATATAGCACTCATATGTTTTCCGTTCTAGTGCTCAAACATAGAAGGGACTGCGGCGTCACATGTCTGAGCGAATATTGCCGACGACAATCGCGGACTCTCCCGATTGATTAAATGTCATCAAGTGACGAGCCAAACGAAAACCACGCAATGGATCAAAAACTTTTTTTTACTAATGGACATCTAAACTATCTACTATCCATTACCAAAAGGATTTTACATTTGGACTATGTCAGCAAACCTAAAAATTTAATTGAAACGATCGAAGCTAAAAACAGACTTACTTAGTTGCCAACCTAATAATCAGTTGAAAAGAAAACAAAAACATTTTTTCTAATGAATTATTTTCTGGTCATTTTATCATTTACATAATTTTTCAATTATGCAGCAGAAATCCGATCTTCAATTCACAGTGGAAATAATGAATTTCTGCATCGGAATATTTTTGCTTGCCTAAACAACTGTTTTGTTAAAAAATGCGTGATGCGTTAAATTTCTGATTTTGCTTGCATAATAATTTCGTTTGATTTCATAGGCGGCATCGTCATCGTCATACAGAAGATGGCAATAAAAAATAATTGCTTTTTCTAATGCAATTTGATGCCATTCGAGTTTTATTGCCACGGATTCGCAATTACAAAATCGCATCTGATCGTGTTACGATAGACGTAAATTTTTATGATTTTTATTTCAATTTTATATTCCAACTCATGTGTGATAGGCACTGATTTACGATTTAAGTCTCTATAATAAAAAGTACATAATAATAAACACCAAAATTAAATGCAAATGGAAATGCAATTATTGGTTCACTATAGTCTTATATTCCAATTTGCTTCAATTAGCTAATAGATCTTTCAAAATCGATATCAATGATTTTATAATCACAATACTCCTTCATATAGGTTGTCCTGCGAGACACTAATTTTTACAGTTGATTATCTTTAAGTAGCTAATTAATTGAGAAGGCTTGTAAAAGGTGATTTTTAATACATTCTAGAGCAATTTCTATGTGGGATACGTTGGATATAATTATAGACCAAACACTATTATAATTATTGCCTTTACAGCACGTTACTGTATTGTTGATCCATATTTTCTTCTGATTGCACTTTTGTCTAATTTGAAAGCTGAGTGAAAGGTTTTCTTTTTTCTGACGAGATAATTTGATTTCTTTGAATTTAGCAATTCAGCTTCTAAGCTTGTGCTTCAAAATAAAACACAATGGATTCTAAGCTTTGTTTTTGAAAGTCTAAAACTAGACCAATTTTTGACCAATGTTTGTTGATCATATTTTTTATAAGACCATACTCTGCATGGTAGGACGGGGTGCAAAAGTCCAATTTGACTTTCAGTAATTATACTGCCTAAATCAAATGAATTACATGTCTAACTGCGGAGCAAAAAATGCAGAAAATAGAAATCGAGTTTTTGAGAAACGGAGCATCCGATTTGAATGATCCAAGACACATTCAGTTCGTAATGATGGGGAGAAGTCGTGATTGGCTTTTGGCAAAGACAGATCCAGCGATTTGGGAAATACCGAGCTGAATGTGCAAAAAATGGTAGTTTTTTAGAGAAATAAGACATAATTCCATTTTTTTTAATTACCACAAAATAATTCGTGCAAAAAATACAAAAATAGAGTAAGTTTCAACGATTATGTAATAAAGAAAGGCAATCACAAAATATTCATAAAATTGCAAAATGTTTTAATTTTTTCGCAAAAAGTGACAGTAAAGTAAAAAGTTCTACTTTCTCTAATGAATGTAATTAATTCACAAGACAGTCGGTAATTAAAGTTGAATTTTAATGCAAATAAACATAAATAGTATTATATTATTAATGCGTGGGATCCATGAATAATAAAATATGATTTATTGTCTGAACAGACTGATCTTTCTCTCGAGTGCCATGTGTGGGTTTCATACAATACTTTCATTCATTCATTCATTCATTTCGAATTAATAGTAAGATACTTTATGAAACATAATACTGTTGTATATTGATAAAAGAATATACATAGATTCTTATTTAAACACTGATAAATACTTATTTATTTTCAATACGTACGTAAAAATATCTCCATTAAGTAATAATTATATCTTTAGTCAGTAATTCTCTTGTAATAATAAGTTTATGCATTTAAATTAAAGCAAAATAGCTAACAAGTCGATTTTTTTACAAATATTTTATAGAAATAGACATTAATGGACCGATTCTGCCGCATAACAGACTAATGTTATGGCAAGGCTATGTTATGAAGAACTTTCCATACAAATTCGTTCTAAATATTGACAAAAGCCATGTGGCTGCTGTGCAGTCAAGCGTTTTTCTCAGGTTGTCGGATGGAAAACCTAATCCAGAAACCTCACAAATGTGAAAAAAACGATGTTAGAGAACAGGGTCTTTCTGACGCAGCTTCATAACATACGAGTGACGTTGCAGTTTATGTGTAAAACTGCCTTAATGCACAGCAAATACATGACATTTTGACAGTATTCAGTATGATCCAGTGGCATAATGTATGGAAGTTGGAGCGTAACATGGCCTTGCCATAACATTGTCCCAAAATATGAATCAGTATACTAAAATTTATCGTACAATTGCATATTGTTATATAGAGTGGGTCACCGTTTAAAGGTTTTTCTTTTCGTGTAGTAGCTCTTGTTTTTCTCTTTCTATACAAGTTGTCCCAGAACTCAAAGATAAGCCGAAAGTGATAGTATTGACCGTGAAAGGGCATCTATTAATCACGGGAGGCTTTTAGGGGAAGGAAAAGTTTTACAAAAAATTACGAAAAATCACGTGGAGGAGGAAGGGGTCTAGTAAGATATCACGTGTATCTATTTTTTACCTAAATTTTCAAAAATAATAATTTACAATTTTTTTGAAAAATTTTACCTGATTAAATATACACCTGATGTTTGTCGGAGGACGGGCAGGGAGGGGGTTAATTTTTTCAAGGTGAGAGGAAATTCAAAAATCCTTTAAAAATAGATCATGTGATTAATGGATGTCCCTAACTGTCCTGAAGTAAACTTAAAAAAATATCTCACGTTGTTTGGAAATTATGAGCTAAGTGCAAAGCTTTAGTTAAATGGTGACCATTTTTGGTTTTGGGTTAACAATTGAACAAAAGCTCTCGGTAGCACTTAAAAGCACATAATTTCCAAATAACGTGAGATATTTTTTTTTAAATTTTCTCAGGGCGGTTAAGGTCAATACTACCACCCCGTTTCGACTTGACGTTAACTTCTAACACCCTGTATACTAACAACACTATAATTTTTTAATAACCTCATTCGCCATCGCAGCATCAATAAAATATTCGCCCTTTAACAGAAATTGTAGTAATCAAATTTATCACGAAGGGATGAGACAACTATTTGACGAAACCGACCCTTAAGTTCTGATTACTATTCAAAAAAACTTCATCTAGATTAGAATGTTGTTGCTTAAAAAATAGATTTCAATTCTGATTCCTTCTATTATGTGAATGAATTTAATCGATTACAAAAGCGTGCAAGAAAAAGCGAATTGTCTGCCTCGTTATAAAAATTATCACATAATAGAAAATGCATCGTTCTCTCGAGAAGGAAGAGACTGCTTAACAATTCAGAGTTAATTATTTGTAAAAGTTTTTCTCATGAAATTTCAGTAGATGTCGAGTCTTATGCGAATGGAATTTGTAAATAGTCGAAGGAATAGTGAAACTTTTGCTTTCTGAGAACGATACGATCTAATTAAATTGCGACATTGGTTGGTTGCTGTTTGCGTTATATGGGGATATGTGGAGTGATTCATAATATTGACAAGTCCACGGATTTCTCTATTTATGGATTCGGAAATAAATATAGCATTTAATCATTTATCAAGCTGAAAGTAATATTTATTTATCATGCTGTCTTTAGAATAATAAATAATTCTATCTGTGTTTGTACAGCGTGATTATGTTTATCAAGGTGACTTTTGTGACCGATAATCATAACCAAATAATAATACTAATGAGAGCTCTTGCCCGATGGCAGGTCCGTGAGATTAATTAAATCGAAGAAGCTTGGTGTGGGTGGTTTTCCATTGCCATTTTACTCCCAAAAAGAACGTCTTTCAATTTGAAACATATTTTGTTAACTTCCTGAAGGAGAAGCTCATGTTTTCATAAAAAAATCCGATACGGTAATTCTAAGTTTTCTCGACGTTTCAAGCCATTCTGAATCGATTGAAACCAAATTTTGAAAAAAGTATGTGTGTGTGTTTTTGTGTGCTTGTCTGTGTGAACAGAATTTTTGACGTAAATCGTCATTTTCTCAAAAACAGTTGGACGATTTCAAAAATTTAAAAGCCATTCGATGTACCTCGATAAGAACTATCGTTTGTCAATTTTGTGCGACGATCGGCCGAGCCATTTCTTTGTAAATCGCAGAACAGTGAAAAAAATTTCGTCCACGTTTTAACCTGCAATTCTGAATCGATTTTGAAAATTCAAAAACCGTTCGAAAGATATTGGGTGGGAATCCTGCTGATAAGTTTTTGGTAAAGATCGGCCGGGCCGTTTTCTTGTAATAAAGTTTTAAAAATTTTTTTTTGACAATTTTTATTATTATTTTTTTGACGTTAGATATCATAGTCTCATAGATCATATTAAAATATTACGGCCCTACGAAAATTCGTCAAAGTTTGCAAAAATTACAATCATTTTTTTGGCATTTATCAAAATTTAGACCTTTGATTGACGTTTGCTCAAAAACGCCAAAACCGATTTCAGAAATTTAAAAGCCATTTGATGTATCTCAATGAGCACTATCGTTTGTCGGTTTTGTGCGACGATCTGCCGAGGAGTTTATTTGTAATTTGTGAAAAAGTGTTAAACTTTTCGTCCACATCCACAATGCCTCATTTGCAATATCGCTCTGTCCAGACGGATCAGAGACATGGACTCTGGCGAAGAGTAAAATTACCTCTAAAGTTTCTAGATTTGGTTTTGGACAAGATAAAGTGGGTCAAATGATAGTTAAGGAAGAAGTACCTGGTGGATGTGAAGAGAACTCAAATGGACTCAGGTAGAGAAGAAAGTGCATTATGCACTGGGTCATCGAAGAAAATAGAAATACTTGGAAGGACGAGGACAAAAAAAAAATGCAGATCCTGGACGATTTGGGTGAGTTAACAAAAACAGGTAATTGAAAATCGAAGCACAGACAACAGGAGGATGGAATCAAAAGTAGTAGAAGTAAAAAGTGAATTAGAAGCTAGGAAAAAAAGATCAACAATTCAAGCAAAGCACTAACATTACTAATGGTATAGGTATTCGGTATAGGTTGTCTGGTGATCTTGTAGTCATAGATCTCCCAGCAAAACCTATTGTCTATTTTCTTCGTCGTCGTTCTGCAACGTTTTCCGTGATATCATTTCTGGTGTTTCTGGTGTTGTTGTGCAGTTGTTACATATACAACGTTATTTAGTGCATGCTCCAGTTTCGCGCTGCAAACGGCCAATACACGCGGATGTATAATGTATAATGTAATACGATGTGTACCGTTAAACTTTTATTGCACTCCTCTCTTCAAAACGGACTCTTGGATGGAATTAACGACGATGACCGTAATAATATTCGATTAAAATCGAATTCATTTAATTCATTACGAAGGCGAAACTTGAATCTATCAAATTAGACAATAGTAAATGACTGATGCCAATACGCGAAATACAATGTTCTGGTAGGAATCAGAGTTTTCCGATTCGAAAACTTGTGATTCTATATACTAGAGGGCCTCTACTTTTTTCAGAATTGTACTGTGTTTTGAAATACATTATAACCTTGTTAAGACGATTTCCCAAAAACAATCCAACTAGTGGGGTGCATGGCATCGTGCCTTAAGGCAAATTGCTGGAACTTCCCGTACCGTAATTAAACATTCGAGAAATGAAAACAATAATTATTTTGAGTAAATTCAAATAGATTATTTATTATAAATACATACTGAAAACTTATAGGTGCTTTTTAATTTGGGCGACGAGCGTATTCTGCTAACAACTTATGTATGTTTATGAGAAATTTGTCAATTTTTTTTTAAATTTGATTTTTTGAACTTAGATTTTTTTCAAAATTTTGACACTTTTTTAGAAGATTGAATTGTTTTTGTAATTAAAAAAAAGTTTTTTCTAAATTAGGAAATATTTGAAAATATTCGATTTTTTTTTAAATTTCAAAATATTCTCAAATTGTAAATCGATTTTAGTTTTAAAAGAAAAAAATTAGTTTTTTTTAAATAATGAAAAATATCGAAAATTTGAATTTTTTGAACCTTTGAATTTTTATGAAACTTTTTTTTTAATTTTCAAAATTATAAAATTTTCTGTAAACGCATTTTCTGCACACGGTCTACTCAAACAAAATGTTTTTTTGAATTGATCTAATCGAATGATCCGTTCTCTCAAAAACTGCATACTAGTTTTTCTACCCTTTGCGCTTCATACCACCGAAACGGCTAAATTGCCTTCTGCATAAACGCCTCGCGATCGTGTACGAACCGAATGATTTTTCAATCATACAAATCAGTTATTCCATATTGTCGAAAATGTGGAGAACATTTATTTGAACCATATAAATAAAATTCGAAACACAAAATCTAATGTTCAAAAGGCACAAACTTACAATTACATTTTTTTCGTAAGTGCATCTTTATAACGCGGCTTTGATAACACATACGTGAAGTTAGGTTTTATGTGTAAAACGCCTGATCAAACTGCAAATACATAGCTTTTTGACCGTGATTGCTACCAATTCATACGAAGATAGGACCGTAACATAGCTTTACCATAATATTTCTATTTTATCGGAGAATTTGTCTCTTTGTTTTAAAGTGCAGAGACCGGCTTCAACTGGCGTATTATGCGAGAAGTTGTATTGCATATTATAGCATAGTGACATCGGTTTTCACTTGGAAATATAAATAGCAATACGTTTCCAATGTATCCTTTCGGTGTATTGATGTATCAATGAAAATTGATCAGTTTCATAGAAATGGTAATAGCAAATTCATCACATAGGATAGAACAACCGTTTGGGTTGCCATCTATAAAACCAAGTCATTAAGTTCTGATTGCTGTTAAATATAATAAAAATCGTATTTACCTCGTGTATTTTGTAAGTGTTTTGCAATACCTATACTTCATTGAAGTCTCCAGTGGTTTGCAGATAAGAAAAACAAACTTTTTGCTAACTGATAACAGATAAGTGATGATTGATAAGAAATGTGTACTAAAATGTTATCGTATACCTATTTATACATCTGCTGTAAAGAGTTAGTACAATATTTTAACTACGAAATGACTTTGCTAATATTTGCAAGGAAATAAATCTAATTATAGCTCTTTTGTGTTTGAAGTAATTTCTTCCATTGTGGAAGGAGATGAACAACATTTATAGTTGAGCACTAAGCTCTGTGGTAAGAGCGTTTTGCAGTGTTCTATAAGAGCCCTAGGTTTTTAACCCATAGTTCCAGGATCGATACCAACTCGGACATCCTGATATCAAGCAGCGCTGATATACAGAGTCAGAAGTATAAAACCAGACTGTCAGAACTTACTAATAGCCTAGTAGTTAATCCAAATTCGTAACTGAAGAATTTGAAAAGATAATAACCAAGATAATAACGTATTTTAAGTCCACAAATAAATAAGAATAAGTGTTTCTCCTTTTTTATACTACCATCGCTATATGAAAGGGCCAGAGCTGTTGTCACGGAGCCACGGAGAAGTCCATGACATAATAAACTCTATATATTATGACTACTTACTATTTCGTACTTCTGGTGTATATTAGAAAACTAACTACAGTGTAACTCAATTTATGTTTGGTTCGTGATAAAAACGAATGTAAGAAGGCACGTAATGAATTTCAGTGTGTTATTTGCCCAAATATTTAGCGCGTGAAACAATTTTGAAAGTGACAGAATAAATATTACCATCGGCAAGAAGTCAAAACACGTGCGCGCAAAGAAATCAACGAATTTAATGCAATAATATAGGTTACGTACGCGGCTACTGAATAATTTGAAAGGGATTTTTGAAACGAAATTAGTACCTTCATGCATTATTATCTGTGTAAGCGTAATTTCAAGCAGTGATATCCAATAAGTGAAAATTTTAATTCAAGTAGAAATAACCCTTCCCGGCATTGTGCCTTAAGAAACTTCCTGAACCGTAATTCAAAATTCTTCAATATTTTTTTGCAAACTGAAAATTGAAAAAAATAGGTTGAAAATTGAAATTTTTGCAAAAATCGACTATTTTGAACACTTTAATTCTTGGTACGGAATCCATAGGAATAGAAACAAATATTGTATGTACTTATTAATAAAACTTCTATAAAATATATATCTCGCTCTCTCTCTCTCTATAAAATATCTATCTGGTTCTCTCTCTGTAAAATATCTATCTCGCTCTCTCTCTATAAAATATCTATCTCGCTCTTTCTCTATAAAATATCTATCTTGATCTCTCTATAAAATATTTTGATCTCTCTCTATAAAATGTCTATCTTGGTCTCTCTCTATAAAATATCTATCTCGGTCTCTATAAAATATCTACCTCGTTCTCTATAAAATAAACTTTGTTTCCTGGATCTCCTAAACCGATGGCTTGCCTTAATTCTGTCAATACAAGTGAATCTCTTTTGAATCATTCAAATCGGACGTTCAGTTTTCTCAAAAGCTGAATTGCCATTTTTGGCACTTTTTGCCCCGTATTTTCATAACGACTGGACCTGCCTTTACCAAAAACTAACCAACATATCTCCCCATCAATAGGAATTAAATGTTTTTATATCATTCAAATCGGTTCCGTGCTCGTCGACGAAAATTTGTATCCGCACATACATCTGTGTGTGTACACTTACACATACACACACATCCATTTTTTCTAGGTCATGCCAAAATGTTCAGAAACCTTTGAAACGTAAAGATATGCAAAAATTTTCATTTTCGAATCCCTATTAAAAAAACGGGTACCGAACCCGGAACCTTTGATAGAATCACATAATTCAATAGAACTAACTTTATTCAATGAAATCTAACATAAATATCATCTAAGGCTTTAAGAAAACTTATGGCTGAACAAAAACAATATACTATGTCTCTATAATAATATAGCATATCGTATAAAAATATCAATCATTAGATTCCAAGGATAATAAAGTTAGTAAAAAACAAATTAAGATAATTAGAATATAATTATACATACACCTATAATTATTTAATAAATATCTTCATGATAAATGACATAGTAGGAACTAATTATGTTGAATTTTGGGTATTCACAGTTTTTAATATTTCCAACAGTAATTATACAACATTGATTATTGCTCTCTGAATCGAATTGCTAATAACTACTTAATGGAATGGTAAATTATTAATTCTGCTTTATAATTTTAATGTAGTTTAGGCAATAATATTCATTATTATTGATTGCGACTTGCTAATGAATAACTAAATAATATCTCATATTTGCAATGTTCATATTAGGTAAAAAATGTGTTTTTTTCGCAATTTGATGGTAAAAGTATGAGCATTGTCATCAATTTAAGAGCTATACGTAGGATAATATGCACCTCGATAAATACAAATTAATAATTCCACCAATTACCGTATCTATTAGCAAGTTTATAACTTAAGTTAATAAAACTTCGCTAAACGATCTAATTGCATTAGAACCAATTAGGACAAATTTATGTCATGAGTATGAAAAATTGAATTAACACATCTGAGTCAAAACACCATGATTGCAATATTCTGTATATTGAAATAAGAATCAAATCTAAATTTATTTATTAGTACGGAACCTTTAGAAAAACATTAGTGTTTTTATTGGCAACTATGTAAGTGCGGCTTTAACTTACAAGGAGAACCCGCGGGTAGCTCGTCTCTGATTTTGATGAAACTTGGCATGATGAGAGTTTTGACCGTGGTAAAATATTAGAGGCCTATGAGAAGCGGTTTAATTATAAAAAAGAGTGCGCGTAAGGTTCACAAGCGATTGAAGTAAATCTTATTTGCTACTGTACAAGATGGCATTTAAGTAAAAATAAATACATCATATAACAATTTTGAACAATGATTCGTAGTAATATAGTAACACATATTATGTGTATATTCCGTATACATATTACGTATATATACATAAATATAATATATAAAAACAATAATGTAATTAAAGTCATACCTCAAATATGACATGATCAGTTTGTCATTGTAATTAGCATTTAGAAATGAACCTTCATTAAAGAAACGAAGTAATTGCTGATTAATAAATTCTATAACATTCGTTCACACAGTGGATTACGTTAAACAACGCCTAAACAAATATTGTTTTCGCAACTTCACTCATCATGTAATTGTGTTCAGGAACTTCATGTAACTAAAATTAACATACATTCATTGACTGCTTGTATTTTTTTTTTACTTTTTCGCTGGCGATATAATCTCATTCTTTAAACAGCTGTAATATCTCTATTGCCTAAAAATATTTTCCATTTTAATAACTTCAAAGATTTATCGAAACCACGAATAATATACACGGCACAAACGTTTAATTTGTTTCATTATTTTCAAGGAACAGGGCAAAATATTCTTCTGATTCAGACATTTTTCATTAAATCAAGATTTGTACTACGATGTAACTTTAAAATGTTTATTTATCTATGCCGATTTCCTTGTTGATGCCGGTACGCATACAACGACAGATCTCTATTCACATAAACGACGACTAATCACAATCGACCCGTATAGAAATGATCTCATCGAGAGCGAATGACGAACAGTTCAGGCGTAACAGACTTCCGTTGCATTTGTACGGATTTGCACCATAGTCTCGCCTAAAAGTTTTACTTCAAAAATTAATTGAAGTTTGCAAAATGTTAATGCAAGGCTGACTAAATGTCCTCACTAAAATTTATTCTTATGTTTTTTAAGTTGAAGTTGAGTCAATTGAACTTTTAGGTTTGCTGACGTAGTCCAAATATAAATTTCCTTTTGTTAGTGGATGGGAGGCAGTTGAGATGTCCATCAGTAAAAAAGAGTTTTTTTGGTCGATTGCATAGTTTTCGTTTGGCATTCGTTGAAAAATGGAAAATCAAATCCAAAATTTTTGTCATATTTGGACGATTTAGCTTGACGAAGCCTTAAAAAATGGCAGTGTCAAGATTGGCTTGCCAAGTAGTTTTCACTCAAAGGTGAAAAACGCCCTGGGTGTCCAGTTGAAATGATTACAAAGGAATTGTCTACTTTGAATTGTTATCACCAACCAAACAATCAATTCTGATGTCTACATTGAACAACAAACAAAATTAAACAATGCTGTTGAAAGAAAGCAGCCTGAATTAGCAAATCCATGCTGGGATTTATTCCATTATTGACACCACATATTTTTGGCCACAAGATTTTTTGGCACATCCACCATATAGTCCTGACTTTACACCATCTGTTTCGATCTTTACAAAACTCCTTGAATTTAAAAAAAAAATCAATAATGATTATGGTGTCAAACTGTACCTGATTCAGTTTTTTGCCAATAAAAACCAGAAGTCTTTTAAAAGAAGGATAACGATGCTGCTTCAAAGATGACAAAAAGTCTGTGATCAAAATGGACAATACAAAACAGAATAAACTAATTTAGTTCTATGAAAATTATGCCTGATTCTCTAACAAAAATCCGCACTTACTTAGTTGCCAACCTGATATATTAGTAATAAACCTGAATATTTATTTAAAATGCATATTTTGACCCAGTGACTTTGATGCTTGTACATAAAACTAATCAATTTGCCTCAACACTGACATAACTTTCTTTGACATTTCTATCAGAAAAAGTGAAAATTGTAATAAATCATACAAGATTATCATTGATGACTATGGATTAAGTCAATTATAAGAAAATTATTCATATTGATACGGTGATATTTTTTTGAATAATTTTCGACAACGTACTGCATGATTATTGTACACTGATACATAATATGCAAATCAGCAGTTTGAAGCCGAAAATTGTAATTTAATTATTATTATTAAAGAGAAATTCATGTTACATTAATGTTTGTCAATTTTCAAAATCTTTGACAATGGTCAGATAATTTTGTATCTTTAAAGTCATTTTTTTCCTAACGGTCGAAATATATAATAAACTACGGGAAGTTAAAAAAAGTCATTTTTCTATCCTACAGTTTTGCTTGTTGTCCATTTCAGGACAGGTGTAAAAATTACTATATAATAATAAAAAAAATATTGGATTTTGTTGAACAACGATCAAAGCTCAAGGGTACTATAAGCTATTCTAATAATTCCCATAACCACGTGGTTTACTTAGAAGACAACCCAACAGTTGGCCTATGTTTTTCTGTTATTACATCACTAATTTTTTTAAATACTGATGATTGTTTTATTGGTGCAGCAATACCTGTTAAAGACTATTTTTACTTGGGATTATATTATAATCTATATTATCAAGTAACAACCGTTGTCCTTACTGCTTGACATCAGGTTATCTGAGGCGAGTATCGAACCTGAAACTTCTGATTCAAATCCCATAGCTCTAACCACTAATATACGGGGAAGAAATTATAATAAAGATCAATTGATGCAGAGGTACATTGAATAATTGTAATAATATAATGATTCATTTTAAGTATAATTTAAAACTTTGATTAAGGAAAAAGAGCACCTAATAAGCTGATCAGTTTGTACATTTTGTATTAAGATAATCTTATTTTTTAGCACGTTAATTACCACGATAATATCAGGAAATTTTTCACATAGGTCATGGTAAAAAAATAGTTAAAATGTATCAAAATGCATGGGAAAGATTTTAAAATACTCAGAAATCTTATATTACCGTTATGCAAAAAAAAATCAGAACAAGATACACAAAATATCATATTTCTGTAACAAATTTACATAAATCTAAAGGTGTGGCATATATTTTAACATATTTTCGATATATTCGCTTATCAAATCCAAATTTTATCGCAAATTTGATAAAAAAAATCTTTATAGTGCAGACGCACCGAAATTGGGCAATCTGAGAGGAAACATTTACATTTTGATTACAAAAAAAACGTTTTATTAACGACATATTCGAATTATATTTGTGTACAAGCCTTTTAATAAAATCATAAAAATTCTAGATTTAACATTTTTATCATTAAAAACTGTTATTACATCATTTTATTTCGTTATTTTTTAACGTTTCAGACCAAGATTGTTCTTTTTTATATTTCTTTAAAATATAGCAATCAAAAAACAATGAAATCTTATAAGCTATTGTTACATGAGGCAATAGAGACAAAATAGAGAGAGAATAGAGAGAGAATAGAGAGGAGAGATGGAAGAAAAGGAAGAGAGAAAACAGAAGAAAGAAAGAGAAGAGAAGGAAGAGAAAGAAGAGAAGGAAGAGAAGGAAGTGAGAGAAAAGAAAGAAGAGGAGGAAGATGAGGAAGAGAGAGAGAAAAGAAAGAAGAGGAGGAAGAGGAGGAAGAGGAGGAAGAGAAGGAAGAGAAGGTAAAGAAGAGAAGGAAGAGGAGGAAGAGAAAGAAGACAAGGAAGAGAAAGACGAGAGTGAAGAGAGAGAAAAGAGAGAAGAGAGAGAAAAGAGAGAAGAGACAGAAAATGAAGAAGAAAAAGAAGAGAAAGAATAGAGAGATGATGGAGAAGAGAAAAATTAGAATATAAGAAAAAATAATTTAGAAGGAGAGAAGTCAGAAACGAAAATAGTTTAACATGTCAATTTAACATCACCATGTCAGTATTTATTAAATATGTGTCTGACGCTAAGAAGTTCTGCATGAGCTATGTCAGACATATGTCTGACAAACGCAATTCGATAAATGAAAGATGAAAAAGTTCTAATATAGGGCCATGTCAGTCATATATCTGTATGACATGAAAAATAGTGCTTTTCCAGGAATTTTGGCAAGATTTTTTTGTCTTCGATAAACTAAGTTTCCTGGATACATTTTAAATTATTTAAGTTACCATGGTCCATGTAAATTTTTTTCTAATATTATCGTGGCGATTAACGTGTTTAATTTATTGATCTAATGCAATATTCATACAATATTTATATTCTATAACCGTAAAACATTCGAATCTAACAAAATTTATGATGATTTATTTTAGTTATAGAATATTTATATGCAAATTCGCTTGTCATGTTTTTTTGTGGATCTATATATTGATCCAAGATTATAATATATATATATATATATATATATATATATATATATATATATATATATATGTATATATATATATATATATATATATATATATAAATATAAGGTTTAAAGATCAGACGTCACATTAATAAAAAATTGTATGAATGATTTAAAAAATTATTTGAAATCCATACGTTTCGAATAACATCCTAGCCTTCATTCGGTGGAATATACTGTCGACTGTAATAATTGAACTAATTGTATGTGAATAATATGTAACAATTTAATAATAATAATAAGCTAATCTAAAAACACGATTTGGTATCCTTGTATTACAATTCATAAAGACACAATTTTTACTATGAGCAATAATATAAGGATACCAAATTGTAAGTGTTTTTAGATTAGTTTCTTATTATAATAATAATTATTCTTAAATTGTTACATATTTAATTATGTTTAATATAGTTGATTACATATATTTGAATATTTTTATGCAGCCCAATCGTCGATTTAAAAAAAAGATTAAATAGATTTTTTTTCGTTCCATTAAACGTTTCGACACTTGATGTGAGTCATCATTCAGTAATCAAACCAGGAAAAACAACAGAAAAAATTAATTATGTAAAATTTATTGAACACTAACATTGTGTAAATAAACTAGGAATTAAAGGAGCATTGTCCTTCTATATTGTATGTGTTCAATCGCAGTGCATTATGAAAAACTAATTTTTCATTTGCAATACAAGTTGCTAATTTGTATCCTATGAATGAAGCTATAATTTATCAAATATGTTAGATATTAAATATTCAATAGATATTTGTAGCTGAATGTGTTTCTTATTCATGATATTAAAAACTGACAAAAAGGGCTTTTGTATAGTGATTCTCATTTAGCACGGATTTTGTGATATATATAAGAATGAATTTTTCATGTAACGCGGTTTTTTGTGGATCTATCTTCAGTGTAAAGCGGTAGATAGTTTACATATATATTAGGGTGGTCCTTAATATGGATGTTATCTAACTTTCTTGCTCCCTTGCTCAAATGCTTCCAAATTGATAAAAAAAAATCTCTGAAAGTTTTGGCTCTCAATATTAACTTTAAGATAGTCCGCACTCCAACCAAAGTTTGTATGGAAATAATGTGAAACTGCCCTTTTATGGGTAAAATTCCATTTGTTTTTTTTATATTTTATAACTTAGCGACAAGTGAATAAAAATTTCGAGAATAACATTGTATTTGCTTATTTTTATCATAAATAAAAAAATTACAACAAAAATTTGATAGATTTCATAGAAAAGGTATAAGAGCTAAAATATTCCGGTCCGTGCATTGTTTTTTATCAATTTGGAAGCATTTGACTCCCGGGAGCGAAGAAATTCAGAAACATCCATATTAGGGACCACCCTAATAAATGAATAAATAAATAAATATATATATATATATATATATATATATATAAATTTATACATATATTTAGATTTCATCATGTATAATAACTTTATTGAGTAATTTCGTCAGATGTCTAAAATTTCTTAATCTAATATTCAACTTATACAAACTTTGTTGATTTTATTTGCACCCAGAAAAAAAAAATCACATTTATTAAAAATCACATTTTTTTATAATTTTTTTCACACAAGGCACCAACTTCAAATTTATCTTAGGCACAAAATTTTGAAACACTAATTTTGTTTAGAACCATTAATGGGTATAAAATATAATTGATAAGGTTATCAATTTTTAAAATACTTTGAGTAGAATCCTACAATGATGTATAAAAATATATCGAATTAAGTCTTAACACACGATTTTAGTATTTGCACAAGGTTTAGAGATAATTACAAAATTTTTGAAAATATTAGTTACTACAAAATTTCATTTGTTATTTTTCGCGCACTACATAAGTTCCCAAAAAGGCACTAAAACATCAGCTTAGTGAATAAACCTTCCAAGTATTTTCATCATGCACTCGACCGGCGAATTAAAAAAACACACAAAAACTGTTCATCGACTTAAAAAATTGCAATCAATATTTGATTTACATATATTCGATTACATGTGTCTTTTACTAAATCAATTAAAAACGATAACATTTTATTAAAACACAAATGTTACTATTAGTTCGGCGTCATCGTACGCAATCCGTACGGCATGTGGCGTCTGACTGCTTTTTGCCTGAAACGAATGAAACTCTCCGAGTCCGAGTTCTCGACTCGAACGAAAAGCGACGCAACGAAACCAACAAACCCGACGAGTACGTGTGTAGTGATGTGACGTTAACAGCGATTCTCAATGTGTGAGTCGGGGGGAGAAAACTTTTACTTTACAGAAAACGATTACTTAGGACGTTGACAACTGGTGGTGTACAGTATGGCATAGTTGTACAAGGCAAATTGCTGGAACTTCCCGTAACGTAATTTGAAGTTTCGACTAGTAGTGCATAGCATCGTGCCATAGGGCAAATTGCTGGAACTTCCCGTACCAAAAACTAAATTATTAAAAAAATGTTTGCAAAACTTTGAAGAAATTAAATTTTTGAGAAATTTTGAAATTTTTGAAAAAAAAGACTGTAAAATTTGATTTTTTGTTTTTTTTATGTATTTTGTTTTTTTTTACTTTTTGAACATTTTTTTAAGCAATCGCGACTTGAAATATCAAAGCGTAGCCGTCTGTAGTGTAAACATTGGTACGGAACCGATATAAATGTACACAAAATTTGTACTTATTATTATAATCTTTATCAAATATCTGATAATACGATGTATACGACGTCTAATGTTCATTTTTGACCGCCAAATGACGATCTTTTCTACTTTTTTTATTGGACCTCAAGAGACGCTGGACTGCCTTTACAAAAATTTTACCAGTTGTTCATTTCATCAATGCAAGTAAAATGTTTTCTGAATTATTTGAATCGAACGCTCCGTTATCTCAAAAACTAAAATACCATTTTTGGCACTTTTTGTCCCGTATCTTCGAAACGGCTAGACGTGACTCTGCCAAAAACTAATCAGCACGTCTTCTTATCAGTAGGAATTGAATGCTTTTTGAATTATTCAAATCGGTTGATCCGTGTTCGCAAAATCGTCGACGTAAATTCGTATCCGCACATGCACACACTAATAAAGTTTTGATAAAATTTGACTTTTTTTTTTAAAAAAAATCGGCTTTTAACTTCCCGAAGGAGAGGTTTGTTTTTGTCAAAAAATCCGATTCGCTAATTTTATGTTTTCTAGACGTTTCAAGCCATTCTGAGTCGAATGAGACCAAATTGTGTTGTGAGTGTGATTTTTTATCTTTCGTTGACGTTTACTCAAAAACGGCTTGACCGATTTCAAAAATTTACAAGCCATTTGATGTAACTCGATAAGGATTAGCATATATCGGTTTTGCGCGACGATCCGCCAAGCCGATCCTTTGTAAATACCAGAAAAAAATTAGGTTTAGGCAGTAATTCTGAATTGATTTTAAAAATTCAGAAACCGCACGAAAGATATTGAGTTGGGAATCGACCTAAATAGTTTTTGGTAAAGATTCGCTGGCACAATTTCTTTTAATTAATTGTTGAAAACAAAAATTTCGACGATTTTTATGAATTTTATTTTTACTATAGATATCATGGTTTTCTAGAACATACTAAAATGTATTTTAATATTTTTTCAAACTTTGATGAATTTTTAAAATAAAATGAAAATTAGACTTCCCATCGACATTTTCCCGAAAATGGCTGAATTGATATCAAAAACTTAAAAGCCATTCGATGAAACTTGGTAAGCACTCTAGTTGGTTAGTTTTTTAATACGATCGGTCAAGCCGTTTCTTTAAAATAAGCAGAAGAGTATAAAAATTATCGATCGCGTTTTAGCTCACAATCCTGAATCGAATCTAAAAATTTTAAAACCCATGGAAAGATAATTGATTGGAAATCGTGCTGATTAGTTTTGAACAAAGATCGGCCAAGCCATTTCTTCGTAATTAATTGTTGAAAAAAACTTGGTGATTTTAATGATGCTTGGTATAGCGATAGACTACCTGGTCTTAATAAACATACTAAAACATTATAGTCCTACAAAAAGTGGTTTTTCTGATTATTGATTACGTCGATTATTTATATATGTCAGGAAGTTCTTGCAAGTTGCATTAAGAGAAAATGCCACTTACAACTAATTTATTTTGTTTTGATGAACTATCTACGTAGAATGTTGTCAATAAGACAATACACAAGATCAGTTTATAACAATATAAAACTCAAATATAAGCAGTGATGGATACTGTACTAAATAAAAAAACATAATTTTGTCTGTATTTTATGTTTAAAATTTTGGTTATTTTAAACCTAACACTAATTCTTTAAACATTAGTAATATAATAAAATTAAAAAGCGTCTTATAAAATAATCTGAATTCCAAAATTGTCGTTTCCTCTAACTTTTCCACCGCGGCTGAAATGTTTAGAACCACCGTAAGGGCACATTATGATTTTTTTGAACGGTGCGGTTGTCATGGTGTGAGTGCGTGCGTTTACGCGAGCGTTTGCATGGAGTGGTGGCTGTCCCATAATATTGTACAACGAAAGCCAGGTGAGAATCAGACGAACATATTTGGATTTTACTCACGTAAAAAATATTAATCACGTAGAAAACTGATCTAAAAATCTTTGCCAAACTAACAGGAATTTCAGATGATAGAACGTATATAAGAAACTTTGGAAAAACGAGACGAAATGCAATAAAATATCATGGGGGTAAACGCTAAGATCTGCACAAAATAATATGGAAGATGAATGTTCTGAACTAGGGAATTAGTAACTAAAGCAAAGATTTTTTTCAACAATATATCAAAACTTTTCTTCTTCAAATCATAATTACATATTTTATTCCTATTTGAGGACATCAAAAACCCAATTCACAGATAAAATAGAAATGTTATGTGATAGGGATCTATATTCGTATGAATTGGTAGTCAGGAACAATAAAAAAACTATGTCTTTGCTGTGCGATCGAGCGTTTTGCATCTCCAAAAGGCACAAATTAATGGTAACACATTTTATAAAACTGAAGAAGAAGACTTATTTTTCGTTGATTCAAAATTTGACTTATCACGTCACAAAAGAGAGAAATTTTAACTATCATTTTTATCAATCTTTATTGAATTTTTGAAATTAAACTACTTGCCGTAAGAATGTAAGGACCATAATGTCTATCAACATAAAAAAATTCATAAAATTTTTTTCAACAGTTAATTACGAAGAAACGGCTCTGCCGATCTTTGTCCTAAACTAATCAGCACAATTCCCAAATAATATTTTCCGAATAGTTTTTTAATTTTCAAGATCGAGTTAGAATTTTTCGATAAAACGCGAAAGAAAATTTTTCACTACAAAATACATCGAAGGGCTATTGAATTTTCAAAATCGGTTCAGATGTTTTTGAGCAAACGTCTATGAAAGGTCTAATTTTGAAAAATGCCAAAAAAAACGTCACTAATTTTACTTGGATAAATTTTCAAAATTAAACGACTTGTCGTAGGACTGTAATGTTTTAGTATGACCTAGAAGACTATGATATCTATCGTGAAAAACAAATTTTTCAACAGTTAATTTCAAGAACTTGTGCCAGCGAATCTTTGCAAAAAACTAATCAGGTCGATTCCCAACTAATATTTTTCCCAATTAATTTCCCAACTAACAGTTTTTGAATTTTCAAAATCGATAGTCCTCATCATCGAGATACATCGAATGGGTTTTAAATTTTTGAAATCGATCCAGCCGTTTTTAGGTGTAAAAATTATAGTATGATCGAACTAACCACAAATCCAAATTACTAAAAACCGTAACAATTCCAATTAACTGATATCTCTAGATATGTATAATTGTGTATCACCTAATCTGATTATTTTCTCTAATAACCAGCTTATATAAAATTTATGATTTTTCCTAAAGTTTTCAAATACAATTTTCAATTATAATTAATTGCAAATCAGTTCGTCCCTGTGTCCGTACAATAAATCCATCTGTTGGCAGCAAAAGACTTGGAGAGACTTAACTTGCCGCACACACATGCACCATCATTATTCTCATGTACAAGAATATTTGGTATCGGATGGATATCTCATATATTGGACACGAGAGTCGCTCTTGGATTTAGTTGAAGCGCCGACTGCCAAAAAGCGCAATTGTAATAAAATAACAATCATATGCAACAATTGTTTTACATAGTTTGGCATGAAATTTTTCCTTCTTCATCTAACTTTAATCACAAATGCAAAAATTCTCTCCGGGAATTGGGATGTGTTAGGAGCTTGCTTGAAGGTGTTGAAGATTGAAAAAGGAAAAGACAATTACAAGGAGAGATATTTTTTAAAACTGTTTTTGAAGAGCAATCAGAACTAAAAGTTTTATGAAGAATTGGCCTGGCACAACTCCTTACTTTCATTATTTTGAACAGCAATCAGAATTTAAGAGTCCTATAAGCTATTGGGCTGATTTAACTTGAAACTAGACGGTTCTACAGATAGCAACCCAAACAGTTGTCTCATATGTGTATGATGAATTATTATTATAATTTCTGTAATAGGACGAATATTTATTGGTGCACCAATGTCAAGTAAGGGACATTTTCACTTGGAAACATATTCCTATCTATTATATCTAAACATATTGCTATATTTTCAAATGAAAACCGATGTCACTACTGCTTGATCACTACTGGCTTGAACGGGATCGAACCTGGGACCTCTGATTCAAGTGCAGTCGTTTTAGCTAATGGTTGGCGTATCTATTTTAATGTATATAATATTGAAAGGCAACTGTGTATATTTTAACTTATTGCAACAATGCCAGGAAGGGTCATTTCACTTGGAAACATATTTTGTTCCATATGTTCCAGTGAAAATGGATAAAACAAAGATTGACGAAAGTTCAAATTTATCAAATTCAATAAGACCACTTGAACCAATGGGTAACGGTTTTCCGTTTAACCAATAAAATTACTTTCCAAACTACTGAAGTAATTTAGAACTTCCTGAATGAAGAATTAATTAGACCAGCATCCTAATTTGCAGAAATAAAATATAATGCTTTCGTCAATTCTCAGTTATCTCAAAAACCATGATTGGCCCTTGTTTAGCAACATTTCCAGCTTCAAACAATCTTTTTTTTCTTCAAATTACAATTCTTCATTGACCATCATGATTTTATAATGACTACATCCATATTGTTATATCTATATTTACTATTATACGCATTTTTACCGATTATACAGATTTATTTATCCATAACTTAATTATATCTCTTATATAACTTGCAGCAACAATCAAATTCCAAATTCCAAAATTGAAATGAAGATCAAGTTTTAGTGAAATTTTATTGCAAAAAGGCAAATATTTCCTTAATTGATTGATTGATTATTTCAATGTTTTGTAATTTTATTTTGTTAATCTTCTGTTTATAATTTACAATTGTATTTTTGTATCTAGGTTTAAGTTTTTATTTTTTATAAACCGCAACAATTTTGTAAAAAAAAACTCAATTCGTATCAAGACCAATATTTTAAAATTTTTCTAGTAGAACCCCGTTAAAGCCATCACGGTTAATACGATTTCTAGCACTTTACCCCAGTGTCGGTCCCAGCACTTCGAAAAAAATTGTCCTTGCCCCGCATAATACACTTTTTCACATAAGTGGCCTGTTTTTTACTGTCTTTAAAAAATCGTCTTAACGACGCTCCACTATATTCTTAACACCAGCTCTTCCTCTATTCCTCATCTTTAAGTATATGTAGATGTTTTTAATATTTACCAAACGTGCTTTTCTCATGTGGGGTTCAAGTTTTTATTTTGTGTTATTTTTTGCGACTTGTAATAATAATAAAAATAATAACAACTTGAGAATGTTCTCGCTATGGCTTTTTCAATCATTAAGCATTAAGCTGTACAAATTGCAAAACGCACATGAATGGATAAATGAATAAATATGCAAAATATACACACGAATATAATGTATAATTTTTTTTCATTAATATTTTGTATATTTATTGGTCGATAGCAACAAATGCGAACATGTACTTTGAAACGCAAAAATATTAATATTTTTCATTAAAAAGCTTGAAGTAATGAACAGCATTTTTCGAATACTGTTCTATGAGGCAGTTAACCCTTTTCACTCGCTAATTCCAAAATTTATAAGAATTTTGCGGCGGCATCCGAGTGGAAAAGGTTAACCCTCTTATTACAATTTTTAATATTCTTACATTTTTTGAGTCCCACAATTTACTTTTTTTCATAGTAGTATTTTGTTTCACAATCCGTTTACTTTCGCACTTTTTGCCCCGTAACTTCGAAACGGCTGGACCTGCATTTGCCAAAAATTTTGTCGGTCTCCCCATCAATACGAATCGAATGTACTTTTAACTTCCCGTAGGGTAAGTTAAAAATACATTCGATTCATATTGAAAAATCGAGAATGATTTGAAGGATTCTGAACATTTTGGCATACCTTAGAAAAAATGGATGTATGTGAGTGTGTGTGTGAGAGTGTATGTGTGTAGTATGTGCGGATACAATTTTTCGTCGATAATTTCCAGAACACGGATCAACCGATTTGAATAACTTGAAAAACATTCGATTCCTAGATATATATATATATATATATATATATATATATATATGTGTATATATATGTATATATATGTGTGTGGTGTATGTGTGTGTGTTTGTGTATGTTTGTGTACATAACTATTTATAAGTTATATGCATGTTTTACAATATATTGTGTCTGAATTAAGAACATTGGCTCATTTTTATAGCGGATATAAGTTTTACGATCACTTAACGAAACCATAATAAATTTCAGCTCCAAAGTGCTACAGATTGGCCGATGAAGACATTCAAATCCGAAATAAAAAGTGGAAATTTCCAAATACAGATTTTTTATTTAATGGTACCAATTTAAAGCAAATAAAAGTATTTCCATTTTTTGCTTTCTCTATAAACATCAAGTGCGAGATAAAAAAAAAATATACAAAAAATTATCAATTATTCAAACAAAGTTCATACTCAAAGTGAAGAAGAAGAAGACGAAGAAGAAAAACATTTGAAAATTATGAGGAATAAAATTAGTTGCTTTTTTATAAATACCGCTTTTATTTTTACCAACCCAAATTCACAATTATTTAGCAAGTGTTTCGAAACAAACAAAATCACAAGAGACCCGTGAAATAAGTGTATTGGGAAAACCACGTGAAAAACGAGCTAAGCACACTATCTCATAGATTGCGTTTAAATGTACTTTTCATATATTTAAAACAGTGGCTCTGAGCAAAAAGTATTAATGCATTTTTTGTGTATTATTTTATGCTCTACAATATTGTCTCAAGAAATTTTTGGATAAAAGTGACAGTTTAGCTAAAAATCGCAAAAGGGTATTTTTTTGACCTTTGACTTTGACCACTGCCATTTTTTTTAGCTCGCATCGGATCGATGAGCACTTTTGAGATTTCTTTTATAATTGTATTTTAAACAATTTTGCCAAGTTACAGTCCATTATAAATTATAGTAACCTTCACCCTGATTTTAGGTTTAAATTGACTGGGCTAAGAAGATATAGAAATATGTATGTTTGGTAGAGAATTATAATATACAGGGTGCCCGAGAAACCAACATTAAGCCAAAATAGGGTGATAGTATTATTTATAACTGTCATGTAAAAAATGAGAAAAAAAATATCTCACGTAGTTTAAAAACTATGAGCTTTTAAGGGCAACCTAGAGCTTAGGTAAATTTTGACCATTTTTCGGTTATTATTGTTAATTTTTATTAATTTAGTTCATTTAAGCTTTAGATTTTGGCATATGTATCTACGTTTTATATTGATTTCTCTTTTTTTCATAATTATTGGATACATTAAATAAACTAAAAATTTCGGTGAAAAATTGACCATTTTTCGGTTATTATGATTAACTTTTATTAATTTTATACATTTAAGCTTTGAATTTTACGTTTTATATTGTTTTTGCATTTTATCCATGGTTATTAAATATATTGAATTAACTAAAAATAGTTTTATGTGAATAATCATGTCATGAAATAAATAAAAATATTACCAGACTCACACGCAACCTTTGGATTTCCGTGTAGGTCAGGAAATAAATTTTATTACCTCGTTGTACTAAATTTAAAATCGACTTAACTTCCACATAACAGCTTTCATAACAAAATCCTTGATATAACGAATTTTCCATTAGATTTTCAAATAAATTTAAAATACATATTTCATAACTTTTACTAATTGTAAGAAAAAAATATAATTAGAGAGACTAGATGAGCCATATTATGAGGCAATGGAGATACTAAATGAAATATATAATGGAAAATAAATATTTCATCATAATAATATAAACTTTAGGCTTCTATCCAATCATCAAAATGATGATTTATAGACCTTTTAAACTTTTTGAGTTCTTATTTAATTATAAGTCATCTGTAGAGCGATTTCTTAAAAATATACAAATAATTTAAATATTACAGCACATCTCAATAAGTAACTAATAATAATAAAACAAAAAATATGAACTAGTGGTGCATGGCATAAATTGCAGGAAGTTCCCGTACCGAAAACTAAAAAAAAACTTTGCAAAACTTTGAAAAAATTAGATTTTTGAGTAATTTTAAAATTTTTGGAAAAAATTGATTTTTTTTATATTTTGTTATACACATACATTCATTTTTTCTAAGGTATGACAAAATGTTCAGAAGGCTTGAAACATAAACATTTATAAAAATTTACATTTTCGATTTTTTTGCGATTACTATAACTTACCCCACAAGATGTTAAAAAATCTTGACTCAAACTATTTCTTGTTATTTGTTTTGAAGATTTGAAGATGAGTCGAATAGAAACTCGAAACGTTTGCTACATTAATTAATATAATCTTTAAATAATCTGAAGAACTTATACTTGAAGAAATTAAAATCATATATAAATACACAAGAAGTGTCCTGCGTATCAGAAATGTAGAGTTCCTTGACATAAATATTATATTTAGACAGGATTTTTTTCACGTATTGCAACATATATGCAAATCAGCAATTCTCTTCAGATATAATATAAATAATAACTACGATTTATAAAACACAACTAATAAAGTAAAATAACTAGTGGTGCATGGCATTGTGTCAAATTGTTGCAAATTGCTGAAACTTACAATACACCGGTATCGTAATTTTAAAATTTTAAATGCTTTTATTATTTTTTAACCCTGAAATTTTTTTTTATAGAAATGAAAATTTTTGAAAAAAAATAGACTTTTTGAAAAATACGATTTTTTTTTAAAGTTTTGAAATTTATACTGTCGAAAATTCCAGAGACATTTATTTAAAGTAAAGTGAACATCAAATAAAAACAAATATTGTGATTTAATAACATCTCTATAAAGTATCTGATAATTTTATGTGCATATGTATAATGTTCATTTATATTTTTAATGTCCAAATACAATTATTTTTAACATTTTTTTCGGATCTGCCATCCTAAAAAGTCATTTAATTTTTCATTCTGTCAATACAAGTGAAATTTTTTGAAAATGTTTTGAAAAGTGAGTTTTTTGTATCAATCTAATCAGATAGTCTCTCAAAAACTTAATTGCTATTACGAAAAACGCTAATTGCTATACGCAAAAACTAACATATAATATTTATTATTATTTATTCCATTTTTATATCACTTTATATCACATAAATTTATATTGTCACAATTCTTTACTATAGATGCAATAACACAAATCAAATATTTATAAACGCTACCACCTTGTTAATGTTTAGTCTAGCAAAAGACTTACAATTGGTGTTTTCGTATCGGAAGAAAATATTGTGGTATTTGTTTTTCAAAATATTACCGTCTAGCCAAATCAAATATAAATTGTTCGGTAAGAATAATGAACATTTTAAATTTTACTTACATTTCTGCATTGTTTTTTTTATTGAATTAGCGATTCGGAAATGAAAAGCTTTGAGTAAATAAATGTATCATTGTTATTATCCGTTCAAATGTTATTCAATTATGTAGTGTATAAAATTATATTCCAAATTCAATAATTTTATTTGTTATAAAACAGACAGAGTGAAATTATTGACTTCCCGTTAGTTATAGAAATTGCCCAAAAATCAAAAATGAAAATTTGCACGTTTTTACATTTCAGACATTTCTGAACATTTTGGCATACCTTATTTAAAAAAAATGAATATGTGTGTATATGTGTGGATACAATGTTTTGTCCACGATTTTGGGCGCACGGATCAACCGATTTGAATGATTCAAAAAATAACATTCGTATTGATGGGGAGACGTACTGATTAGTTTTTGGCAAAGGCAAGTCCAGCCGTTCCAAAAATACGGCGCAAAAAGTGCCAATAATAGTAATTGATTTTTGAGAGAACGGAGCATCCAATTTGTATGATTCAAAAAACCTGTCATTTGTATTGACGAAATGGAGAAATGATGAACAAATTTAATCTTTTTTAAAAAATTGGATACTTATTTTGGATACAGGAAAGTCTAGCCTTAAAGTGTTTGCCTTAATGCACGATGCCATGCACCACTAGTTAATTAATTAGTTAAGTTAATTAATTTATCATCTGACACGGATCATTTAAAACTTCTTAGTGTCAGACACATATATGTAGATATACTCGGATATCAGGTAGTTCATGCACTTGTTCTTATGAAAAATACTAGAGCATTTACAAAAATTAACTAATTAGCTGTTGGTTGGAATTGGTTCGAATCAACCATATCATGCAGATTAGTTAATGTAATAATAGAGAGTTACACGCAGATTTAAAATTCTACTATTTTCTTGATAAAAAATCACGACCTAACCAAATTCTCGGGCCTTCGTCTACAGAATGCTCTACAAATGAGTCATATTACATATTTCGACTAAAGTTTCAAGTGAAATTCTATTCTATTGAAATTTTGTGAGACCCTTATTGAAATTCCTGAGAAATTCTTGGCGTGCCACCGTGGGTAGGGACTAGGGACCCGCGCTTGCCTTCAAAAGATATATGCATGCATGTAAAAGTACTCAGAGACCGATTCTTCCATAAAGAGAAAGTCGGAACGGAATTGAGGCAATTAAGAATAAATCTAATATCTGTATAAATAAAGTAATTAATGATTTGAATTGTAATTTAATTAAAATTTTGGAAAACTTGATTTTTATAGTATCGGTGAATTTATGAAGTTATGATACATCAGTCACGTTCATACCAAGATTTAAAATTAAGCTTTAAAACTTTAATCTTGAAAGAGAGCATTAAAAAAATCTATTCATGCACATGCACACGCACACGCAAACACATGCACACACACATACACACACACACATACTTTTTCCAAATTTGGTCTCATTCGATTTAGATTGGCTTGAAACGTCGAGAAAACATAAAATTAGCGAATCGGACTCCTTCGGAAAGTTAATTAAGATGAAACTAGTGGTGTATGGCATCGTGCCTTGAGGCAAATTGCTAGAACTTCCCGTACCGTAACAAAATGTTCGAGGAATATTAAATGTTTTCAAATAGATTATTTTAAATATTGTAACATTCTCTAATATTTATAAGAATTATATAAAATGAATTGCGAAGTTGAAATTATTTGTTTAAAGTATATTAGAACTTTAGTCAGAATTAAAATTAAGATCTGAATTATTTTCGATAAACAAATAAATTTGGAAAAAAAAATTAAACAATGTTTTTTCCAAAAGCAATTATTTTCTTAAAGCAAGCAGAAAGTTCCTTAAATCATTCAAATCAGACGCTTAGTTCTCTCATTCTTTACGCTTAGTTCTGCCATTTTTTGCACAATTAGCTCTGTATCTTCGAAATGGCTGGACCTGCCTTTGCCAAAAGCTAATCATCTCTTCTCCGAATCATTGCAAATTGAATGTTTTTTAGATAATTCAAATTGGATACTCCGTTCTCTCAAAAACTTGATTTCTATTTATTGCACTCTTTGCTCCATAACTTCAAAACGGCTGCACCGACTTTTACCAAGTACTAATCAGCACATCTCCCTATTAATAGAAATCGAGTGTTTTTTTTAACCATTTAAATCGGTTGATTCATGCGTCCTAAAACGTGGACAAAAAATTGTATCCATACATAATGTGTGTGTATATTATATTTTTCTAAGGCATGCCAAAATGTCCAGAAACCTTCAAAACGTGACGATACTACCCTCCCAGTAGGAATCGGATGCTTTTTGAATCATTCAAATCGGTTGGTCCGTGTTCTCGAAATCGTCGACGAAAAATTGTATCCGCACATACATACTTACAAACACACATACATTTATTTTAAGGGAACTGAAAGTCGAAGCTCAAAACCAGGAAGCATGGATGCAGAAGTTCGAAAAAAAATGCATAAAAGTGAATAATGGTAATAAATACCAGTAATGGGTATAATACACAAGAAACGAAATGAGAATCAATAAGTTGTAGTGCTCTCATATCATGGGCCTGCCTTTGGGCAGACTACCATTTATTATTATTATGTTGACATACGATAGCTTTTAAAATTTAGATGCCGACAATGCACCATCTTCCAGGAAAACCATTGATTTATTTATTTATTTATTTATTTATTTATTCATAAGCAAGCCGTAATCAATAATAATAGATATTATTTCAGACTCTTGTCAAGACAACAACTAAGATAACAATTCGGTAATTGTATCAAATTAAAATGTTCATGATCTGGTATCATTAGATAAATATTTTATTAAACTCGACTTAATTGTGTAAAAAATTCATATGTTTTTGGCATTGGATACGGAATATATACTCGAGTCAATTTACTGTGCTCCAATTTGTATGAAATTTTGAAATTAGGTTCATTTTGCTCTCAAGTTCAAAAGTGAAAATAATTTAGACTCCTTTGCCACTTCCCGGGGAGGGGGGGGGGGAGATGACAGCTCTTTTAAATGGAGTAATGTTATTTTTTTTTTAAATAACGTCGCATATCGATAGGAGAACTAATTATAAGAGAAAAATGTTTCATAATGTTTTTAAAAAAGCAAATACTTTTCAAGTTACTGGTTACTGAAAATTTGTTTCTTTTTGGCGATCGCATTTTTGTTTTATAGAATATTGTTTTCTGCTTATTGTTTTTAAATTTTGATCGTTGTTTATGGTTCAACATTGGTAAAAAACGAATTGCTTTTCGAACAACCCAATTAAATTTATTTAATTTACTGTTATAGTTATTTATTGCACGTTATGCTATAGGTATATGTTTATAAAAATAGATAATGTTGTATTAATTATTAATTAATGATTTTATCATATAGTTAAAACGGAAATTAATGTTTAGGTTGTTTTACCTTAGCACAATCATGCTATTGCCATGTTTAGTTAGTAAATTTACAAGGACAATAGTCCTGTATTTTTATTTCCTTCCAAACCAATTTTATTTCCTTTCCAAAAATTTTCGCATTTCATATTTATATCATATCATATTGCAAACAGCAAAAATTATGTGATAATTATAAAAATTAGATTTTTTTCCACTCACCTATACGAGCATTGTTTCTGTCCAGCCAGCAAGCTGCCAACTTCTCTTCGCCTGATCGACAAATGGGGCGTCACTGGTGCAACAACCGACTTCGATCTGATTCGATTCGAGCTAACCAGTCGATCAGTATTAATTCGTTCATTAAATCTTCTCGGAACATCAGCTTCTGCTCTCTTCAGTTCCGTCCTCTTGGTAGACGTTGCAGGCCTTGCAGAATTTCTGGTTTGAATTTGACGCTCGTTGCCTTGGAAATTGTAGACATCAGTCCCATATGGGTCGTATTTGGGTTTTACGGTATTGTTATTGTTGTTGTTGTTGTAATGGCATCGTAGATGTTTTGGAACCAGTGATATTTGTTCGTTCGGTGGTTGATTTCGCGCTGATCGGGTGGCGGTTGTTTTTTTACGAACAGTTGGTGTTAAGCGGGATGATTCTGGTTCGCTGGAATTAAAGGAATGTCGAATTAAAAATGGTAACTCTGGTAGTGCAAATTAAAAATCATCAACATTAGAGATATTCTAATAATAAAATATATCGATTAACTTTAGGCCAACCGTTGAATTGCATTCTAAAAAGTTATCAGTTATCATCGCAACAGTTCGTAGAACTCTTATGTACTGATTATTGTTAAAAAAAAAAGGTAACTAAAATTGACTTGATGTATTAATATATGGTTTTATACAAAATGCGACGAGTCTTCAAGATTTATTATTCGTAATGATTTAATTATTCAATTGAAAATAAAGGATGTCAAAATAATTTTGATTATTTATTATAATATTTTTTCAAAATATCATGAACTGTTAATAGTATTGCTAAAAACACAACACTATATGCGCCTGAAGTACGTCCACCATCGATAGAGAACGGACATCAAATTGTATGACAAATGTACAATATAAATAAAATCTGCTCATTGCAACCGCTATTAATATGCTTTTCCATCTTTTATATTTCCAACCTCAGCAGGTTTTTTGTGATACTTTTGGTAGTAACAAAAGTCTAAATCGAATGCAAATCCAGTGATTAGACCTCTGTATATGATCTTGTCTCTATTAATAACAAAAAACTGAATTGAAAATTTATCTAACATTGAACATTTTTAGCCATTGGAACGTACTTATTATATATGTTAAATAAATTTTTTGAAAACTTATTGATTTTATATTCAACAAACTAGATGCAATTATTTTTATAAATAATCATAATGGTGGTTTGAATCGTTTTTATAAATGGAAATTTTATTATATTTCATGCTAATGTTTTTTTTAATACATGTACATCTTGTTATTTAAATTATTTTTATTTATCGCAATAGAAACAAATGTTGAAAATATATAATACCCTAGTATAGAGAAATATGTATTCATATGTATATTGTATCAAAGCCTACATAATGTAATAAAATATATATGAATCTAAATCTTGAATCATACTAATATTTTTTTATATGTATTAAAAAATAACGGTTTCAGAAGTTCATTAATATAACCTGTAGCAGAGTTGAAATCTGTATTTAAATACAAATAATGTTTCAATATGTTGTCGATATAGAGAGTTCAAGAAAAGAATAAAAGTTCATACAATTCTGTTTTCTATATTTTGTTATTAATTGTACTTAATGGGGCAATTCTGCCTCATAATATTATTGGTAGTAAAAACTGTGAAAATGTATATCTTAGAAAGAATCTCATGATAACTGCATCATCAAAAATTCTGTTATAAGATTCCTATTGCTAGTCTATACGGAAAATACGCCTGATCGCCATTTTCACAGTTTTCACTACCAAGAAACAAGCATAAGATATCATTGCCATGACAACGCTATGTTATGAGGCAGAATTGCCCCATAAGTTTCATATTGTGTCGATATAAAACCACTTGAGGTCAATATAAAAATAATGAAATAATATTTATTATTTATTATTATTGATTATAGGTTGCTTATGAATGAAAAAACACTAATTTATCTATAATTATTTGTATCGACTGAATGATTGTATGAGTTCACAAACTAATTGAAAATCATATTAGATAAGGTTGTGAAAATTTGGAGTAAATATGCTATATACAGATCCGATTAATTATTGAAATGCTAAAAAAATTTACTTTTAAATATATTTTTTACTTTCAGTTTAAACAAATTTGTAGTAAAAGTATCGGTTGAAACATTATGGGTTCTAACAGTAAGAAAGCTAATACGAAGTTCACCAGTGTAAGACTGGATGTCTACAACTAGAGGTGAATAAATAAATTCGTTGCTTTGCTTCAGGCGCATACAAATGTTGAAAAAATGTGTTTGAAAATTATGTTTTTGATAAAACCCTACATTTTTGCAATCAATTTAAATAACTTACGTTCTTGGGACCCGCTCAGGCCGCGTGTTTCTTACAGCATTTGATGACATAGACGAATCTCTCTGAAAAAATAAAAAAAACAAAATTAGGTATAATTGATAAACATTGTGAAAAAAATCAAAAGAAACACCTGCAAATGTGAAATATAGGAACACGACGTTATTCGACAAAGCATGTTATATTTTTGGAAATTATAACATTAAAACAGAATTAGACAAAAACGTGATACTTTATCCTTAACGATTACACTGCATGACAGATTTTTTTTCTACATGTTATGATAGTTATTAAACAATTCAAAGATGCTGAATCCCAAAAATAACAGAACTTTGCTAACAGCTCTAATTTTTGAGTTACGCTAATATGCTAATTTTACTTCAAATTACAATAAAAGAATAACACACATTTTATTTTATGCCCGCAAAAAGCTTTTTATATGATTTTCGAACGTGGACTGACTAATCTCGTCGTAAGCTCCAACAACTCTTAGCTATCATGTGGACATCCCACCTTCTTTGATGTCGCTCCTTCATAGTCCTGATTGTCTCCTGATGCTCTTCGCTAAAATCTCCAAGATTTTCCAAAAACTGTTCTAAATAAGAGTGCGAGTTAGGAATTTTGTATATTGCTCATATTGCATCCTGGATCTTTTAAATTGGATAACATGTTTTCAACAAGCTCAATATTGTTACTGATTTTCTGTTTCCCTGAAATTTTGTTACGACCAAAACGAATGACACTCTGGTTTCCTTCTCGATTTTATTCATAAAATTAACGAACCGTGAAATTTTTATGAGTTGCTGATTTGGGGGTCATTGAATACATCAATTTTTAACTTTCTCTGACTTCTCTCGTCAACATTTGGCTCTCTATCCATCACATGATCGGCAGAAGATGATAATAATAATAATAAATGGTAGTCTGCACGAAGGCAAGTCCATGGTATGAGAGCCACCAAGTAGTTAGAGTCCATGTCCCTGATCCATACAGAGCTATGCTCCAGACGTAGCACTTTATTAGTCTCTTCCGCAGTCGAGACTCAGTTTGCTCGTTAATAGCGTTCTCTTCTTCGTGAACACCACCTTGGCGATTGCGATCCTTGTCCTGATCTCTCTCGTGCAGTATCCGTCTCTGGTCAGGATGCTTCCTAGGTATTTTAAATGATCCACGTCATCCAATTCTAGATTCCCTACCGTGATCCTCAAGGGATCATCTCCTTTTGTGACTCTCATCACTTTCAACTCGTCGAAACAGAAAATGATTTTCTATGTTATATCTTTGCTGATCATAAGTAGACCATTAGGATCGTGGGGTATAATAATTTGCTTCAATTGCCAGAATTCATTCCTATGATATTTACCACACAGAAGAAACCATCATCGTGGAGATTTTAAGTTTTTTTAAAATGATGGACCTTTAAAATTATAGCATTTCTTTTTCCTTTTGGTCAATCGTGTTCACATGTTTTTTCTTGATTGTGCAATTCTATTCGACTAAGTTCGATATAGAGTTTGAGTATTTGTCAAAAATATATGCACCACAGATGTAACAAAAACTATCTGAGGCATTATTTTAAATATAATGACTTCAATAGTCAGGTATATTATGGAAGTAACCAATGCTACTTCCACCTCGCTAAAATAAGTTAAATATTTAAATGATAGATTACTGCTCTTAAACATCGATTTCCAAGAATGGCTCCGATTTGGTTCTTGACTGTGTTCACTTGTAGAGCACCATGTGACAAGAATTTTGTAATGGAAAAGTTAACCAATATAAAAAGAAAAAAAAATCATGTTTTTGTTCGTATATAGTAGGAGTCTATCAAAACTTCTTGACTATCTGGCTGCAATTATAAAAACAATTAGGCTAATAATTAAACTGCAAATTTTGTTCTGCAGTACGAAACAGTGAAAAGCAGCATTTAAAACGTGATGGCAGTCATTAGCACATGGCAAAACAGTTAAATTGTCTTTCTTTTTTTTTTTCAAAAACTTTGGCTGATTTTTCTACACCCACAGCTAGTGTAGAGTTAAATTGTTATCAGCCAGAAATTTCTCAAACTGGTTTTTGTAATTAACTGCAGAGAATTGGTTTGAAAATGTTATATCCAGCTACATCAATATTTGAATTCAAGACCGATTCTGCCGCACAACAAAGCAATGTTATGGTTATAAAGAACTTTCCTTACAAATTCGTTCTAAATATTGACAAAAGTCATGCGGTTGCTATGCAGTCAGGCGTAATTCTCAGGTTGTCAGATAGAAAACCTAACCTAGAAACCGCACAAATGTCAAAAAAACGATATTAGATAACAGGGACTTTCTGACCCAGCTTCATAACATACGAGTGGCGTTGCAGTTTATGTGTAAAACGTCTGAATGCACAGCAAATACATGACATTTTGACAGTGTTCAGTATGGTTCTGTAGCATAATTTATGCAAGTTGGAACGAAACATGGCCTTGCCATAACATTTGTCTTAAATTTTCTGAAACTTTGCCTGACAGGACTAATGGACTTCTACTGTACTATCAGGACCAAATGATGTAAAAAATTTAATAATTCAATTAATTAATTTTAGCACTTTTTTATTATATTTTTTCAGTTATCCTAAAAGGACTACTTCTGCCCATTTTCAGAGATTTGGAGACAGGCAAATTGACTTTAGAATTTTTCGAAATTTAGTGATCGCCTAATTCCAAAGTCCATCTAACGAGTACAAGAAGTAAATTATAAAAAAACACGAAAACATCAGAAAATTCTTCAACTTTCGTGTTTTAACTTACAACTCGCATGTTACGCTTGATCGGCCGAGCGTTCAGTTACAAGTGACTTATGCGCATTTTGCATCATGGAGAGTTTGCTCGTGCATCACTTTTATTTACTTTAATTTCGTTCCCCGACGAATGCAATAATAATAAAAACAAACATGAAGGAATTATTCAGAGAAAGAATTTATAATTGACTTGTAACAGGCAATTGTGACGCCGATAATAGTGAAACGCGAAAATGCACTTTGGGAATGCTGTGGACCGAAACGTAGATAGAAGACATCTATCTATAAAAAAAGTGATATTTAAACTTATAGCATTTTGGCTCAAGGCAAATTGCATGAACTTCCCGACACATGAAAATTATCCGCTTATCAATTTAAACTGTTTATTTCAGTAACAATTGATTTTACTTGATTTTCACTGAAAACTAATCAATGTTATTTCCAAATGTTTATATTCCAAGCAAACTTATAATATCTACAATTGTATTAATTTAATTTAATTCATTTAACACATTAAATTCTAATTTTATTTAAGTGTGGACGTCAACGATGATCAGTAGAACACATAACGTAACATACATGTTACATATTATTCCAAATTTTAGTCTTATAATTCAAACACTTGTCGTAAGCCTATAATATTTTATTATATAAGTTTAGACTCTATAGACTCTAATATAAGTTTAAACTCTATATAACCCTATCATACGAAGTTTTGACAAAATCGTTAAAAGAGTTTTGAACAATTAATTATAAAGAAACTTTTATTAAAGTTTCTTCAAAACATTTAATTAAGAAAAAACGGCCCACAAATCTTTACCGAAATCTAATCAGCAGGAAAACCAATTAATATCTCTGATACCCGAACTGATATTCGAAAAGTAAATAAAAACTGTTGTTCAACTAAAATTACGTCTAGACTCCGTTAAAATAAACAAAATATTTATTTAAATGAGGTATGGTCTCAATTCTTAAACCGTGTTAGAGCAAATCCGTGTTATAGAAGTACCGTGTTATGGGAGAGTTACCTATACCTAATTTTTTTTAACTTCCCTTAGGGTAAGTTATAGTAATCGCAAAAAATCGAAAATGAAAATTTTTATATATCTTTACGTTTCAAAGGTTTCTGAACATATTGGCATACCTTAGAAAAAAATGATGTATGTGTGTGTCTGTGTGCGGATACAAATTTTCGTCGACAATTTCGCGAACACGAATCAACCGATTTGAAAAATTCAAAAAACATTTGATTCCTACTCATAAGGAGACGTGCTGATTAGTTTTTGGCAAAGGCAGGTTTAGCCGTTCCGAAGATACGGGGCAATAAAGCCAAAAATGGTAATTCAGTTTTTAAGAGAACGGAGCGTCTGATTTAAATAATTCAAAAAAACATTTTACTTGTATTGACAAGATGAACAACTGATTAAATTTTTGGGAAGGCAGGTCTAGCGGTTTCAAAAATCTAGTAAAAAAAAGTAAAAAATAGCATTTGGCGGTCAAAAATGAGCATTAGACATATGCACATCAAATTATCAGGATATTTTATGAAGATTTTAATTATGTGTATCAATTTTGTTAACATTACTATAGGTTGCGTAACATTGCTAGACGCCGACGCGGCGCTTACGCGCTTCGATGTATCATCTCTACTATGCAGCTAAAACAGTGCGATTGCTTTGAAAATTTAAAAATTTAAAAAAAATCCAAATATAAAAAAATCAATTTTTTTTCAAAAATTTCAAAATTTCCCAAAGATTCAATCTTTTTCAAAGTTTTGCCAAGTTTTTTTTTAATAATTTAATTTCCGGTAATTTGCTATAAGACACGATGGCATGTATCACCAGTCTGTCTTTTATTGACAATCTATATCTCAACACTGTGATGAACTACATCATTGGATGCAGTTTTTAGGTTTTATGACGAACTGTTGAGAACACAAAGAATTAGATGTCGGCTTTGGAAGGAAACGACAAAATAAATAATATTTTATATGCACACGCAATTGAAGGTTTCTTTTTTACGTGTGCTCTGAAGGAAATCCTATTAGCCTATTTTTAATTCTAATGTGTGTAACTGTAGTTTTCATTTGTATTCAATTTCATTCTTGTGAGCATCAGCGAAAGTTCAGCAACAAAGAAAATTTACCTCAATACTTTATGCTTCAAACTTTACGCTTTACGCTTTGCGCATCTCCGTAAAATTTGTTCTATTTCCAGTACAGAATTTCGGTACAAAATTATGACTATGGGAAACTGAATGTGAACTAGGTGTAAGTGGCATTTTGACTTGAGACAAGTTGCATGATATATGTAAATAATCGACTAATAAGCAGTGAGATTTAAGTTGTTTTCAACTGTTTATTGCAAAAATAAAGTTTTCTCTTTTACTAAAAACTAATTATTGGAGTTTTCAATTGATGTTTTTTAATGTACCTTATATGTTATTGATAAAATTATATTGTATGTTATTATATTCATATAGTGCACAATGGCGGGCTTGTTTTTAATAAAAGCGCAACTTTCTATTTCCAATTTAATGAACTTTTAAAATTCAACTACTTTTCGTAAGACTACAATGTTTTACAATTTACGCCATTAAGTTTTATTAAAAATATAACTAGTCGTGCTTTAAGATAAATTGCTGGTACTTCCCGTACCAAAAATTAATATTTTTCAAAAAACAGTTAAAATTTTTTGTAAACTTTGAAAAAAAATGAGATTTTTGATAATTTTGAAATTTTTGAAAAAAATTGAATTAAAAAAAAAAATGATTTTTTTAAAAAAAATGAGCTTTTTTTATATTTCGAAATTTTTTATATACTTTGAATTCATCTGAAAATTTTTAAATTTTTTTCAAAGCAATCGTGCTTCGTGGTTGTTTTAGAGAAAAAATATCGAAGTGAGTAAGCGTCGCATCGCAGTCTAACGGTAAACATTGGTACGGAACCCATATAAATGTAAACAAAATTCATACTTATTATTAAAATCTCCATAAAAATCTGATAATTTGATGTGCATATGTCTGATGGTCATTTTTGGCCGCAAATTTGGCGTTTCTTTTTACTTTTTTCACTAGATCTCTTTGAACCGCTAGACCTGCCTTCATTTAAATCTAAACGTTACTTCATTGAATACAAATAAAATGTTTTTTGAATTATTCAAATCGGACGCTCCGTTCTCTTAAATACTGAATTACCATTTTTGGCTTTTTGCCCCGTATCTTCGAAACGGCTAAACCTGCCTTTGCCAAAAACTAATAAGCACGTCTCCTTATCAATACAAATAGAATGTTTTTTGAATTATTCAAATGGGTTGATCCGTGTTCCCGTGTTCGTCGACGAAAATTTGTATCCGCACACACACACACACATACATCCATTTCTTTTAATGGTTTGCCAAAATGTTCAGAAACCTCTAAAACGTAAAAATATATTAAAAAAAATATTTTCGATTTTTTGCGATTACTAAACATACTCTACGGAAAGTTAATAAATATTAGTTAACATTATTATTAAATTAAAGTAAAATATTACACAAAATAAAAGTGTATTTCCATACCTTGGTAACTGTGTATGTGTTCCATGATATGGCGTGCAATAAACCCTGCCAAGCTTTTCCCATTTTAATTACAAAACAGGTATTTAAAAAATACTATTTATCAACTTTACTAATAATATAACTTTGATACTTTTTCACACTTTTCTTTATTCATCGAAAAACCTTTAAATTTAAAATACAGTTATACCACTAATAAACAATATAACTGTCAAGTGCAAGTTGGTTGGTAAAATCGTTTACGAAATATTCAAACAATATAAATTTAATGTTATAAACATTAATTATATAGTTTTTTATTATTGGCATCTTTTCCACCCTGAACATCAGCTAGTTTTTGGTTATACTTAAAAAATGTCTAAATCGAATGCCAAGTCAGTGATAGGATGTCAGGGTATGATGGTATTTTATAAATTATTATACCATAATTTTGTAATATATAATATAGTAAATATAAATAACTTTTCCAATAAGTATATAATAAGAATACTGTATAAGAGGAATGAGCTCGTTTCAGTTTTTAACCCTTTCCACTCGCGAATTCCGAGATTTATAAGAATTTTGCCGCCGCCGGCATCCGAGTAGAAAGGGTTAAACATATCAAATAACGCATAACCAAAATTTCATTAAATACTCTGCTGTCTTCCACCAATAATAAAATTTAGGTGAAAATACACCTTAAACTCAGATAGGTAATAATACACCAATAAAAATACACCAACAAGGTGAAATTATATCTTAAGCTCTTTGTCAAATTTAATTTTTTTTAACCATAATAGTACATTGCTATCTCATCTTGTTTTTAAATAAGCAAGTTATATGACCCTTTAGAATGAAAATATTAGAATATTAGAATAAATAAGCCAAATAGTTAAAATTGTATTGATTCTCGTTAACGTTACTAGACAAGGTCTCGAATGTAAAAATGAAAAAAATTTAAGAATGGGGCAAAAAGTTCGTATCAATTCGTTATCTTAAGTAGACAATTTATGTAGACAAGAAAAAAGATAGACAAGAGAGTTAAATAAAATATATTTGACAAGAAACAATTTTGTAATTGCATATTGCAAATTCAGTTTATGTGATCTATTGTAAATTTTAAGTTAGATTCAACAGTTTTTTTTATCTACCTAAATTGGTGGGGCAAGAGAGACCAACTGAACCTTTACCCTGGCAAAGATGTAAAAAATAAGAAATAGTAAATAAAAAGGTAAATTAAGTAAAAGAAAAACAATTTTACAAGAGATAATTTAATTATGTAAATATATATTTTAACCCTGCTGATGATTTTTTTAATGATATACCACATCAAAGCTATATACAGTAATTACCTCTGTAAAAAATGCATGAAATTTATATTTAGCTTTGGTTGAATAATGTAGCTTTTACTTCGTAAAATCCCTTTAAAATTAACAATAAACATTGAACCTGGTTTTCCTGTGGCCGTCTCATTTCACCCCGTCTACGGGGTGAAAAGAACCAGGTTACAAATTTAAAAAAAATAGCAAAAAAATACATATTTCTACAATGACGAATTAGCTGGGAGTTTTACTGAACATAGTCAGATAGTTGTTTGTTTGATATGTGTTGTGATATAATTGGTTTCGTTTTCACAATATAATTGCTTTGTAAGTTAAATTGGACCCTTGTGCCCCGTCCTTTCCTGTATATTATATATATATATATATATATATATATATATATCATACTGATATTTGCATATTAGTAGGTATGATGCAATGTGCCCCTGTGTGGAATGAATGATATTAATTCCGAGTTCATGGAACCGCTATTACTTGTCCAGTATTTCAAATAGCAAGTGCCAATGGAAGTGACTGAGCTGAAGCTATTCATATAAAATACTAACAAAATAGTACAACAGTTATTTCGCGAATACTCGGACGTACTTGCAATGAATTTTAATAGCAGGCAGACATCCTTTGAAATGGGTTACAAGTTCCATACATTTGTAATAGATACCGTTTGGGACGGCACGCACGGCATGCTTCGGATTCATATAATAGATATAAATTAGATATTTATTGCTTTTGCAACATTGTCCGTTCTATGGCCACCTGTGAGAATGTATATACACAGGTAACCCCCGATAACACGGTAGTTACAGTTAAAAAAAGTATCGGGTTATGCGAATCCGTGTTATACGGGGCAAAGAACTATAAGGTTGTTCGGAAAGTCACTACGTTTTTTTCCACCAGAATTTAACTATATTTTTTTAAACCTAACATCACACTTAAGCCCTATAATTATTATATGATTTGAAAACTTATATTTTAAGACTTGAGTGTAAAAAATTCTAATCAATTAGTTTTTGGATGGTGCCACTTTGAATACGGAAAGAATTAAGCAGCATTTTCGACATATTTTACTCTTTTGCTACATAAAAGATAAAAAGCTGTTTAAGTCAAAATGAAATTGATCGATGTGTACGGAAATGACGCGTTGATAGTAGGACAGTGCCAAAATTGGTTTGCTAAATTTCATTCCTGGTATTTTGATGTCCAAGATGCACCAAGTCCAAAAAGTACAGTTTTTGCTGATAAAGACGCGAGAAAGGCATTGGTTGATGCAAACTGACGATCGAGATCCCATTGAATAAAAATTTATCAAAGTTAACAGTTAATGACCTCTCAAAAAGTCTAGGATTTTCCTCAAAACTCAATGTATGGTTCTCATAGAAAAAATGTGTGTCTTGAAAGTCTTGAAAATTATCAGGTTTTAAAGCGAATTGTCACTAGGAATTTCAAATGGAATGTAAGGAATACACAATACGCGCATTTGTACATGAAACAAAAAAAAACTGCTCAAAACCGGTGCAAAGCTAAAATTTTCCAGAAAAAAGATGATGCAGTATATTTGGTAAGATTTTAAAGAAGTTGTTCAATTTTCAGTTTTCCCAGGATAACATAACGATTAATTCTTATGTTATCAGCTGAAAAAAATTGTAACAAGATTAAATAAAAATGTGTGCAATATGAAAGAATAAAATTAGTTCAGGTAAAGTAATAGATATAGATATAAATATAAAAATATGTAGATGTAAATGAATAATTCCAAATGCCATTTAATATCTACTAACAAAGATTGATTATGCATGTACAGAATATATAAAAATATAGCATAGAAAAATTATATAGTATTGAAAAAAATTAAAATAAATTAAATATAGTATCAAAATAAAAATATAGTATACTATGAGTATAACATTATATGAAATACAAAAAGAAAGTATGGATACCATCCATTACATACATACATTATGATATATTGTTTAAAACTAAATTCAAAATCGAAATAGAAAAACTACGAAAAGTAATAATTATTGAGCCAAAGTCTAAAAATGTAAATAGTAAAACTATAAATATGTGCGATATATAAAATTTAGGCAATATATCAATTGCGTCTGATTTAAATTTATTATATACACACACACACACACATATATATATATATATATATATATATATATATTTGAATAAATATTTTATCAAAGTAATGCACTATTATTATTATGTATCCGATGTATGTGAAAAATGCCTCCGAATTGCGCGTACTCGTACAACTATTCAATATATTTCTTTCAATAATCTCAAATAATTTAAAATATGTATAAACAATTGGTAATTGTTATAAAATGTTTAAATTGAATAACGGAATATTTGAAATAATTTAAAGTCCTAAACGTAGTATGTCACGAACTAGATAAATCAAAGATTGTGTCATCATGGGGTACTGCCGGTTCCAAAAATTTGGAATTATTTGTTTATTAGTAATTGTTAAATGTCTTTAGGTAGGTATGCAAATTATGTAAAAAAACACCATGAACAAAAAATGAGAGTAATCGAAAATTTGAAAGCTATTCTTGAGATGCCTTATGGAAGAGGTAATAAATAATAAAACTTGGAATTGCGTCTAATGAAAGGTTCCAAATGATTTTTTGCTATGTGAAAATCAATTTAGGATTTAAGGAATTATTTAGATCATTCTTAAGAAATTTTCAAGGTTGACTTCTATAGACATACTAGGTTAAAATATGTTCAACAAAAGAAGCTAACAGAACACTTAGTTCGATTACACTAAAGATATATAATAAAAATCTTTGTAGTACTTTTTGGTCAGTGCCCTTTTAAATATAAGATTTTTGTGTATTTTATCTATTATATTTTGTACTTTTGCAATTCAAAAGGTAAAAAGGCCCAAAATGCCCAAAAATTAACCAATTTATATGTTTGGACGTCTTTTTTATATTGGCCATGAAGGTGACAACCTTCAGGGCTTTAAGCTTTACACGGAATGGTTGCTACCCCTGGGGTAGCGGAGTGTTTTAATTGAACTAGTTGTTCACTTCTAAAAGTAAAGTCCGCGAAACAACATGTATAATAAATAATCAATAAATGTCAAAGTCGATAGATGTCAAAATTGCACCATATTTCGGAACTGGCCAACTGAAAAGGCATTGATTGATGAAAACTGGCAAATATCTAGACATGAGACATGTGAGAGATTGAATTTATGAACTTTATAAAATTTTGTTCACTAGTAGAAAATTGAAAAGTTGCTTGTAGTTGGTCTCTCTATAAGCCCATAAAATCATCTATCAAATATTTTAATATCTAACAAATATATAACTATCAAATATAAAATTAAATCAATGTTGTTCCAAAATTTTGGAACTGGCCAACTAAAACAGCCATTACTTGATGAAAACAGGCAAATAACCACACACGAGACAGGTAAAAGATTACATTTATGAACAGTTTACGATCACTTGTAGAAAATTGTAAAATAAATATGCTCGGTTTAGTTAATCTTCCGTTACCCCCACAAAATCAACGTTCCAAAATTTGTTGAAAATTTGATGTCAACATTGCATCACATTTTAAAACTGGCCAATTAAAAAAAACCATTAACTGATAAAAACTGGAAAATAGGTACTAATGAAACAGGTGAGAGATTGAATTTATAAACTTTTGTGAACAGTTTATGTCCACTAGTAGAAAATTAAAAAATAATTATGCTTGGTTTAGTTAATCTCTCTATCCCACAAAATCAACGTTTTTCCAAAATTTGTTGGAATTTTGATGTCAAAATTGCACCAAAATTTTGGAACTGGCTAATTGAAAAGGCATTAATTAATGAAAACTGGTAAATAGCCACAAATGAAACAGATTGGAGAGATTGAATTTATGAACTTTTGTAAACATTTTATGTTCACTTGTAGAAAATTGCAAAAAAATTATGCTTGGTTCAGTTGGTTCTGCTGATCTCCCTATAAAATCATATAATCAACGTTGTTGCAAAATTTGTTGAAAGTTTGACATCAAAATTGCACCATATTTTGGAACTGGCCGATTGAAAAAGTATTCATTTATGAAAACTGGCAACAATTTACACACAAGACAGGTGAGAGAATGCACTTATGAACTTGAATAGTTCATGATCACTGGTTGTAAATTGAAAAATTGAGAGTTAGTCTCCATATAACCCTATAACATCAACATTGTTCCAAAATTTGCTGAAATTTGAAATTTATTGGCCATATTTTGGAACTGGCCAACTGAAAAAAGCATTATTTGATGAAAACTGGCAAATAGCCAGAAAAGGTACAGGTAAGAGATTGAACTTATGAAATTTAACAGTATATGTTCACTTGTAGAAAATTGCAAAATAATTATGCTTGGTTTAGTTGGTCTCCCCAACTCTGGGGTTATACCCCATAAAATCAACGTTGTTCCAAAATTTTGCTGAAATTTGAAAATTACACCATATTTTGGATTGGGCCAATTGAAAAAGCATTAGTTGATGAAAACTGGCAAATAGCCACACATGAAACAGGTGAAAGAGTTTATGAATTTTTATGAACAGTTTATGATCACTTGTAGTAAATGGAAAAATAGCTTGGATTTAGTTGGTCTCCCTACAACCCCACAAAATTAACGCTGTTCCAAATTGGATTGAGTTGGATAAACATGAGTTAAATACAAATTTGTTATTATGATGCCAAAAGATATTAGGAACGCTTCCAACTTGCACTTGACTGTATACTGTAATACTTCAATTTATCAATTAATATTTCAATTCATTACACTAAACGCACACACTGGCACAAGAAGACATGATATGTCTTGCCAATTAACACTTTAATTACTGTCGAGATGTCTCGTCCTCGCACTGTCCACTGTTCAATTGGCGAACGAACCCACTAACAATACAATAAATAAATTAATTTATTATTAACAAATGAATGACTGAATGAATGAATGAATTATAAATATGTCAACAATTACAATCGAACAATTTCTATCCAATTCGTCATAGTTTGTAGTCATAAGAATGTGTAGCGCGTAAGTTGTACTATATACTATGCATGCCTTGAAAGTTAATATCGTCGTGTCGTGTTCGTGTCGTGTTTGTGTCGTCTATGCGTTTGTGTGCGAATGCAGATAAAGGCGATGCCGATGGCTCGACATAGATAAGGGGCCGTTCGAAGAATGCACACCAGAGGACAAAAATTTAATTTTACTAATTAATTAACTAATCAAATTTTTTTTTGAAAATTTATTGCTTATTCCATAATCAGATTGGCAGTGCTGGATTTACCGTAGGGGCAATCGGGGCTACTGCCCAGGGCGGCAAATTTTGGGGGGCGGCAAAATTTGGACAGTGAGAAAAAAATTCTATACAATATAAGAAATTTTTTTAACAACATTTTTTATTTCAAGAAATATAATTAACAAAACATAATACGATTGCAATGCAAAATTTGGGTTAAAATAAACGATAACTAAAATTTATTATTTTGCCTTGCCATTATCAAATTGGTTAATAAGTTATCAAATTTGGCACTTTGGCTAATATAAAGATCCGTGAACAAGCTGAAAGTTTAGAAAATATATGTTCTTTACTTCTCGAGCCCTCTTAAAATGACGTATTTGTGCACTTGGAAGTGCTTATAGTGTCAAAAAAAAAAAATTAAACTAGTGACTCATGGCATTGTGCCTTAAGAAAAATTACTGAAACATCCTGTACTGAAAATTACATTTTATAAAGAGCTTTAACATTTTATAGAAAAATGAAAAAAAAGGCTTCTAAAACACATTTTTTGTATTTTGAAATTTTTCGAAAATTATGAACTTTTTGCAAAGCAATCGCGCTGCGTAGCTATTTCAGAGGAGAAATATCGAAACTCAATTACCATTTTCCGTAACTGCCTGTACCAAAAGCTAATCAGCGCACGTCTCCCCATCAATACAAATCTAATATTTTTTAATTATTCAAGTCGATTTCGAGAACACGAATCAACCGATTTATGATTCAATTCCTATTGATAATGAGACATGCTAATTAGTTATTGGTCAAGGCAGGTCCAACTGTTTTGAAGATATGGGCCAAAATGTCAAAAATGATAATTCAGTTTTTGAGAAAAAAGCGTCCAATAACAGTAAAAAAAATTACAGAATAAATAACTGCTTAAATTTGTGGGGGGCAGGTTTAGCGGTTTCGATGATCCAATAAAGAAAGAAACATTTGGCGAACAAAAGTGATCATAAGACATATGCACATTAAATTATCAGATATTTTAAAGATATTATAATAATAAGTATAAATTTTGTTTATATTTATATTGGTAATTAAAAATTTAATGTCTTAGGGTTGCTGCGTGGTTTGGCTTTACTACCTAAGGTTCCAGATTCGACACCCCCTCGGACAACTTGATATCAAGCAGTAGGATATCAGTGAATTAACTAGTGGGGTTTTGAAATTTTTCAAAAAATAGTTTTTTTTTGAAAATTTTCAAAACTACTAAATTTTCTGTAAATGCATTTTTTGCAAACCGTCTACTCAAGCAAAATGTTTTTTGAATTAATCTAATCGGATGATCCGTTCTCTCAAAAACTGCATAGGGGCCGTTCAAGTATTACGTAAGCACTATAGGGGGCGGGGGGTTGTTGATTTGCTTATTTTGGGTTGACATGGGGGGCAGGGGAGTCTGGATGACGATTCCGTCATAGGTAGTATTTTTATTTTTTTACATTAATTGCAAAATGTTTACGTAAGCATGGGGGTAGAGGGTAAGAGCTTTGCTTACTTTTGCTGACAAGGGGGATGGGGGGGTAAATAATGGTAATAAATCTGCTTACGTAATACTTGAACGACCCCATAACCATTTTTACACCCTTTGAGCTCCATACCTCCGAAACGGCAAAAATGTCTTTTGCAAAAAAGCCTCGCAATCGAGTACGAACCGAATGATTTTTCAGTCATACAAATTGGTTATTCCAAACTGTCGAAAATGTCGAGGACATTTGTTTGAACCATATTTGTGAATTTTAAATTAAAAATCTTGGTATGAAACCCAAAAAAATTACACAAAATGTGTACACAATATTAAAATCTCTATAAAATATCTAATAATTTGATGTGCATATGTCTAATAATCATTTTCGGCCGCCAAATGGCATTTTTTTTAACTTATTTTCATTGAGAGTCCATAACCGCTGAACCTGCCTTTCCAAAAAATTATTCAGTTCTTCATCTTGTCAATACAAGTAAAATATTTTTGAATTATTAAAATCGGACACTCCGTTATCTCAAAAACTGAAATACCATTTTTGGCACATTTTGCTTTGTATCTTCGAAACGGCTAGACCTGCCTTCGCCAAAAACTAATCAGCACGTCTCCCCATCAATGCAAATCAAATGTTTTTTAAATTATTCAGTTAATTTTACAAAGTTCGACACCCACCATCAATGCAAATCAAATATTTTTAAATTATGCAGTTAATTTTACAAAAGTTGACACCCACCTCGGACAAACTGATATCAAGCAGTAGAATATCAGTTTTTACTTAAAAATTTAGATAGAAATATATTTACAATTGAAAGTAACTCTTCTCCGGCATTGCTGCATCAAATTAAAAATTATAATTTTCATAGACTATCGAATAATAAAATTAGTTTAAATATAGATAGAACCTTCTAAAAAGCTACGTATTTAAGAGATATATATCATCACAACAGCTCATTCGACCCTAGGAGTCCAATTCTCGGATAACGTGAAATTGATATGTTACGGGTCTATAAACGTATGAGTTGATACTCCCAAAGTATTATCTTTATATTATTTTAAGTAAAAAATAATTCAAATCGAAAAATATTTGGGCAAAATTAAACCTTTACCACAAGTCGGTGGCTCCTAGTTTAATTCATCAACACACTGATCTAGATAAGTTAAATGATTATTATTATATACATATACATCTATAATATTGTATATATTATATAATATATATATATATATATATATATATATAATTGATGTAAGCAGGTGTAGAGTATCAGCATAATTACTGACAAGAGATAAACTAGTAGACATAGAGATAAGTCATAACATAGTAAAAAATTCAATTAAAAATGACGCATAATTACTATACGATAAAAATGTTACAAATAAGTCATAAATATAAAAGATTTTTTTTCAATTCATAAAAAATTTATTTCATTCATAAAATATTTTCGATCCAACTCCAAAACCGCAAATGTAGGAAAAACAAGTCAGAATAATTAACAACAATAACTACAAATATATTTTTTCTTTGCCTTTTTTTAAAAAATAGGTGTACTTCAAAATAGTTATTTTGTAAATTTTAACAAAAATTGTAAGAACTATTGGTAATTGGATTGGATAAAAATATTGCGTGGTTGTATTTTAATTGGATTTTCAAACACCATTTATAATAAATTTAAAATATCAACGGTGAAAATTTGTGAGTTAACATAACTCTCACAATCAGTGAATTTTCTACAAGTCTTCTATATGGAAGTAACTTTTTTATAATAAATTTATTTACTCATTCCCTTAAGTTTTAATTATATCGAAGATAAATTGTATAAATGAACCATTTATGATACGATCGATGATTATAATTGAGTTCCTCCACTTTTTGAAAAAAAATTAAAGTTAAGGGTCATAGTACTCTCTATTTATCAAATACATTACATTATATTATTTAATCGGTTCCTTATCAAATTAGAATTTTTTACAAAACTTTATAAACTCACCCTAGGTGCAATTTAATCGATGCACCTATTGCAATTATTTATTGATGAAAAGCACCATTAATTAAATTATAATAAAATAAGTCATAACGTATTACCAACAATATATTAATAATCGAGAGAGATCAGTATCAACACTCCAGAACATATTTGGCCTAAAAATAATTTGATTATTGTGATGTAATATTTATGAAATTAATGCATTTTAATAAAATGCAATGCGCCATGAGATGTCACCATATCATATATGTATTCTAATATTCATTTAAGAGATCAAGTTGTTCTGCGATTTTTCATTCTTGGAGAAAGCTATAGATTATTTAGTTTTGAACAAGTTTGTATCGTACTTCATTTATATTAATCGTATAGTTTAAGATCTATAAACATTTTAAAAAATAAGTTAGCCAGTTCCGCCAGTTTAACTTTCTACCTTCAATTGCGATTTTATAGTATAGCAAGTTGTTGTAAGATAAAATACTAAATGATATTATATATTTCAAGTTATGTTATAAATAAATGCATGACTTTTTAATTGACATATTAGTATTTACAATTTTCTATAATCTGTTGCTCATCCTCAACTTATTTTAGATGATACTCATAACTTATTTTAGATGATACTCATCCTCAACTTATTTTAGATGTCTACCCAAACGTTGTCCTATCCATTTGATTTATTTTATAATACAAAGCAACCCAGTGGTTGAAAACCCCCTTTCTAATAGTGGTGATTTATTTTGAATTATTGCAGTAGTGCCG
>NW_020538040.1:13491544-13506626 GCF_003426905.1 Ctenocephalides felis
TAAAAACACACCAAAAACAAACGGTTTTCTGTTTACCGCGCAGGGCTGAGCACAGCGGCGGGAACAAACTGTCGATCAGGAGGAGGAGGCACCGGCCGCGCTCACAGTAAGTTTAGACTTTGCACGACCCTGAATCAAAAATTCAATCCTTGTTAGTATTATTATTATTTCTGAGACACTACAGGTTTTTTTTTCGAAAAATTTGATTAAATGAGATTTGATTTATGAGTTATTGGCTTATCTTCTTAGCTTTTTAGAAATAATAATTAAAATAATAACTAGGCTTGCGATAAAAATTAGTATGCTTTTTTTAAGAGATTTGCTAAATTTATAGAATTGATAGATATAAATTTTGATAAAAATAGATTATAGCGCGTTGCTTCACTGTATTGTAAATTTTTGCAAAATTTATTATTACACAAAAATTACTATACATTTATGAAAGTATAAAAGTATTTTCAAAATAATTTAATTTAGTATATAAGTATCCCCGGGTCGCTTATATTTTTGCAAAATTTAATAGTTTTCTTATAAGCTAATTTTACATAATCTATAATGTTTTATTTTAGCAGACTATGATTTCATTTTAATAATAAAATAATAATCTAACAAGTTTTTCAGATGTTCATATTTCTACTACTACTACTATACTTCTTTTCCTTTTTTCAGATTTCTATATAGAATAATTTTGTTTTCATTTTATGTTCTATTTTTCATATGCGTACATATTTAAAATTAAAATCTTAAACTTGTAATTATTTGTTTTAATTTAAGGGATTCTCGGATAAGATAGATGTTATGTTGCGGGTCTATAATCGTATGTGTTGGTACTAGGGCTTCCAATACAGTTCTAAAATCTGAATACCGGTATTCGATATTTGAAATTTGTAATACCGGGATCCCGGTATTAATACCGGTATTATCAATGAAAAATTTACTAGTCATATTTTAGTTACCGCAAATGTTATGTTGATATATTAACATTATTATTGTTCTAAAATGAGTATATATTAATTATTTTATTTTACATAGAGAATGGAAGTAGATAGACACAAAAAAAGTGCAAGTAAACAATTACATATTAACTTCTATGTTACACTTTACATATAATAGTCTCGTATGGAATTATATATTTAAGGAAAAAAAAAAACAAATTCAATTAATAAATTATATTTTGTTTATTAAAATATGTTTTTAAAAAATATGAACAATCAATTGTTTCATTTTGAAGCGAGGACCGAATTTTAGTACAAATATAATAAGCCGAAAACGCCTTTTCTTATTCTACATTTGTCGGCACAATTGTCGTTAAGAAGTACGAGAACATTATTAATAGAGATGAATTAGTACTTAGTATAGCGTATTTAGGTTATAAGCAAATCATAACTAGATATCAACACATTACAAAGACTTATAAAAAATTATAGTATTTAATGATTGTCCAATAAATAAATAAAATAATTTTATATGAACGATTTCTAAGAATCTGCAACGTACGCATAAGAAAGAGGTCATCCACCACCGAGACCAATATTATCATTGATTATCGAACTTGTAAATTTTTATTATAATGAAATAATAAATAAATACGAATTATTGATAGGAAGATATACAATATAGAGAATTATAACGTGTCGATTGTATATATGTTTAAAAATCATTGATAACGAATAAGATATGAGGTCCAACCAAAGTTAATATTCTAATGTATGTGCTTTTTGGAGGTTAGTTTTCACATGTGAAGCTCTCATAGCTGTTTAATAGTTCGTGACTTTGATAGTCACTCATACGATTATAGACCCCTAACATAACATTTCTATTTTATCCGAGAATTTGTAACCGGTAAATCAAACCATGATCGAAATATAAATTTAACTCGCAAAAATTTTCTAATTTACTTAGTTGAGTATAGTTAGTTAATTATAGTTATTATTAAATGTTGATTTTCCAAGTGTAGCAAAGAAAATTCTGAAAAGCGAATATTTGCGCACTGATTTATTGATTAGTGAAGTTCTAGATTTTTCTAAATATGCTTCAAAAGTTTGTTATGAATATCTTGCGTTGGAAGTTCTCTTTAAGATAATACAGAATTATGGTTTAAATTCTTTAGCATTTACTTATAATGAAAAAGTTCTATAATTAAATTTACCGGTGTTTGTGTGTAAATAAGCACACTCACATAAAATATTTAATGGTTATCGTCCACGTGAAGTATCAAAGAAAATTTTATTAAAGCTATCTCTACATTATATTTTGCTTATATTGAAATAATGGAAGGGGTTTTATTAAAAGTGTAATAAAATCTAGTTTGAATTTTTATGAAATGGAAAATTTTAAATAGGAGACGATAAAACGGAAATCAAATGTAAAATAATTTTATGGACAAAATAAATACATACTATATGTATTTATTAGTCGAAGTTTTTTAATTTAAATTAAAATATGAATCAAAACGCGTTCAATTGAAACTAAAATACTTTTTAATTCTAAAATTCCATTGTTTTTTAATTTCCCAAATTCTACCCTAAAGTAAAAATCGTTATATTTTAATAACTTATCAATTACACTAAATTTTCGATTAAAAAGAGTTCAGACCTTTTTCAAAAGCGATTTTAGCGTATACCGAGTTGCTTTAGGGATTTATAATATTAAACAGTATTATAAGTTTGTTAAATATTTTAATCATATTAGATGATTGTTCTACGTTATTAGAGAAGTTAAAATATAAGCTACAAATAAATGATATTTAATGATAAAAATAATATTTTAACAACGACTTGTAATTATTTTTTACCAGAAGTCAAGTTTGCGATTAAAAACCTAGTTCGAGTTTCGCTTAATATTTTTTCCAACCCAGTATCATTTTCTTTTCTCAATATTCTGCTTGTCTTGTTTTCCCCAGCACCATATTTCTTACATAGATGGCACTATATAAAAAATAGCGTTGGCATTTTGGGGCCAATTCTCTGATAAAATAGAAATGTTATGGTCCTATCTTCATATAAATTGGTAGTAAAAACTGCAAAAATGCTATGTATTTACTTTTTGATCAGGCGTTTTACACATAAAACCTAACTTCACGTATGTGTTGTCAAGGGCACATTAGAAAGATGGACTTATGATAGCATTGTGCGTTTTGTAGGTTAGGTTTTATGTCTGAAACGCCTGACCACTAATACATAGCTTTTGTTGATAGTTTTTACTACCATTTCATATGAAGATTGGATCTTAACATAGTGTTGTCATGACGACACTATGTTACATTTCTATTTTATCGAGAATTGGCCCTTAATGTTGTATTTTTGGTGAATGTTATTAAAATTATTGTCGTTATTGCATTATTGGCGGAAATATTTGATGTAAATTGTAAGGTATTAGAAGAACATATTAATTTATTACATTTATTTCAAAGTATTATATGTTTTTTTTTATTATTTTATTCTACTTCTTATCACAGAGTTAATATTTCACATATTTATAATTAACAGAGATATACATATTTTCAAAGTTGTTTAATGTTATTTAATATAATTTTGAGTTTTTCAAGAAATAATCAAAAATGTTGAAATAACGATTGTTTGGGAAAATTTTGGATTATTTTTTCCAAATAGTTCTTTTTGAAGAGAGATGAGCCTTATTAATTGCGTTCTTATATAAACAAGTTTTTTGGAAGTGGGATAGAGGGGTCAATTTTTCGATAAAATAGAAATGTTATGGCAATGCTATGTTAGGGGGGTCCATCAATCACATGAGGCTTTTCGGGGGAGGGGTGTTTCAGAAAAAATCACGAAATATCATGTGGGGGAGAAAGGGGTCTTGTAAGATATCACGTGCATTTATATTTTACCTGAATTTTAAAAAAAAATCCAAACATTTTCAAAAAAAGATCAAAAAGTTTACGTGAAGGAGGAGGAGGTTAATTTTGAATATCACCATGGGTTCCGTACCAATGTTTACACATTAGACCAATACGCGGCGCTCATGCGCTATGCAGCGCGATTCAATTGGTTCAAAATTTTTTAAAAAAAAAACAAAAAAAATCAAATTTTTCAAAAAGTCAATTTTTTTTTAAATTTAGTTTTCGGTACGCGAAGTTCCAGCAATTTGCCTTAAGACACGATGTCATGCACCACTAGTTAAATTTATTTCCATAATTATATTTTCACTCTCTCTAAGTGCTTATTAAAGCGATGCGTTGTTCGTTAGAAATATTTCTATTATGAACTTTGATCGAAACGACTTATTGTTATCGATTTGCATAAACACATGCGCATAGTTGAGAAGTATTTTGTAAATAAAATGTGTATATAATCGATCTATAAAGAAAAATATCTCAAAAATTTATTAAATAAGCATCATTGTGTTTTATCAATATTTATTCAATTTAGCTTCGACTAATTCGAATTGTAATAACAAATTGAATAACGATTTCAATTACGTATCGTTAAGAATTTACAAACAATCGATAATGTGTTTAACACAATTGGAAAGTTTTAATAACAATAGTTGGAGGGCTTCTCGAATAATAAAATATCAATTGCTATAATAACAATTTTCTGCAGAAGGCAAATAAATCTTTGACATAATATTAAAGTGGCCAAAATTCATTGAACAATAATAAAAAACTAAGTATACATAATGATAAATAGAATTGTTTTTTGCACTAATAAAATTTAAGTAATATATTACAAAATATTTATGGTCATCTATTACTCGTATGATTTTGAAATTTAATATGCTAGTTGTTACTTTATTATTCATTTAAAATTAGATTTTACGTTTTTTAAATGTGCATCTGTATTTTTGTTTTTTATTGGTACAGAAATTTTTATATTTCGGCAATAATGATTTATATTATTTTTAATATTTGAAAATTAAAAAATTAATAAATTTGAAATGAAATCACAGTTATTAGATTGCCTTCATACAACATTTATTTTAACATTCATTTAACAATCTTAAAATTGCCTTCTGGTACAAATTGTTTGTGTAACATATGAGTAACTTAATATGTAAATTCATTTGGATCCTAATTAAATAAATTTTACAATTTTTTTTCTATCTAGCAGTGTTCATATTATTTTGAGAAAATTTAGTTTATTTCTTCAAGATAAGTTATAAAGCATATTTCTTGGAATAAAATTGCTCGAATGATCAGAACTTGACGTCATCAAAATAAAGTGATGGCCAGGTGTTCGCGATTTTGTTATCTTTTAACGAGTGTATTTATGTAACACTTGGTGATGGAAATGATTTAAATTATATATATATATATATATATATATATATATATATATACTAGATGACCCGACAGACGTTGTCTTGTGCCCACGTCTACAATTTAACTTAAAAGCAACTTTCAAGTGTATTTCAAACAATATATTTTTTGCTGTTTTTTAAATTTATTTCTACAATATTACAATATTTTTATAATCATTTACATCTTAAATTAAAATTTCCCTTAACAAACTTCAATAAGATTTATCATACATCCGCACAGAAGAATTTTATATAAAGGATTTATACGCCTGGACCGACTTTTATAAATTTGTTTTGTTGATTCTAGAAATGTTTAAATTCACAATTCTACCGTATAAAGTTTTTTTAACTGTAATCTTACGAGTTTCAATAATAATTAAATATTTTTGCTGAAAATTTTTTCATAAAACCTGCATTTATGATTTACCTTAATTTTGTTAAAGTTATTTTTTCTCAGAACAAGGTTTATAAATCCAATGGTATATATTTGATATCAGGGTGGGTCAAATGTTTTTGGTCATTTTAACCAGACTTTGCAATTCTGATTCTATGGGTCGTTGTAGAAAACTTCCGTGATTTTGAAATCATAGCTCCAGAAGAATAAATTTGAGATTACTGATATTTAAAAATTTCGCTGGCTAGAAATTAACTTCTGAGCCATGGTTTCTTCGGAAAAGTTTCTTGAAATGACACATACAAACAAATAAATTAAATTTTATTATATATTAGATATATTTGAAATAATTAGCAGTCCAATTGTCGAATTAAAAAAAATGTTAAAAGAAATTCATTATTATTTATTACGTTTCGACACTTGACGTGTGCCATCATTCAGTAAATTAAACCAGGACAAAAACACTCAAAAAGTAATATAGTTATGAAAAAATATTTAATAGGAAAAAACTAATATTTTTTATGTCAAAAGCTAAAAGAGAGAACATTATATGGCAAAAATGGTTATTACAGTGCTTTCCAACCTTTTTTGCATCGCGCCACCCTGCTTTAATAAAAAAAATTGTCGCACCACCTTTATTTTTTTAATTTAATTTAATTTTGTAAATACTCAACTGATATTATTACATTACAAATTAATATGCAATATTATGTAATAATATGCATAAAAGCTTATCATTTTTTGTTTATTTTTTAATATCGTTTGTTTTTTTTTCGATAATAGTAGAGGGCGCGCCCCACAGGTTGGAAACCGCTGGTTTATCAGTTGACAATAGTACCTAAGTTTTGGTATTTTTGTTTTAATTTGATTTACTGAATGATGACACATATGAAATGACGGGGAACGTATAATTAATAAAAAAATCTTTTTTATTCTTTTTGTAATACAACGAATGGTTTACTATCTATTTCAAATGTAAATTTTAACGTCGAAAAAACAATATTAAAAAAAAGTAATAAATAGAATGTATTTATTAAATTTTATTATTGAACAATCAAAATATATTATAGTTTTTTTAGTCTTCAATATTATATAAATTTATTAAATATATTTTAAGAAAAATTTTCAATCTCTTCGTAAAATCTTCCCGATTCAAATAAAAAATGCTTATAAATAAACGACTAATTGATACCTATCACGAATTACTAATATTCTTATTTTCAAACTTTTATTAATATCATTTTTAACCCACAAAACTAACTTTTGGTTTGAACATGTGCATGCATATTTTTGTCTTGTTATATCGCTTTTTTAATTACTTTCGTCGCTCTAATAATTTTTTAGCAGCTTCTTAATTAATATCATTTTTTTAAGTTTTTTTGTGTGTATCATGGATGTTTTTATGATACTAACTAATTAACACAGGATTTAAAAAGGCTTTTGCAGACTACGAAGAAAAGGTATGAGGAATATTTTTTTTAATACTAGATATGCAATTACACAAGCATGTCTCTATTTGAATTTTGTGCACTGTGAAAATAATAAATTAATATGATTAATTTATAGTGATTAATAATAATAATAGTTTAAATAAATTTTATCTGCTTTAAAAAATGTAAATATTTTTTATTCCATATAGTTGTCTATAAGCTTGGTTTAGGAATTTGATATCAACTCTGTTTTTTTGGTTATTGATTTTTGGAACAAATATGGAAAAGTGATGTTGTAACTAACAGTTTTTATTCTTTAATATTATTTTATTGAAAAGAAGTTTGTTCCGTCAGAAATTTATTACCTTATCGATTCCGATTACCTGTTAACATGCTTTTCCTGCATTTTCAATTATTTTGAACTTTTTGACAAAGATATTCGATAAAATATCCATGTAAATTTATAGGATTTTGATATTTGATAAATTAGGATTTTCATATTTTATAAGATGTGATGATTTATTAGAAGTGAATATTTTTTAACCTTTGACGTTCACCAGGGGTTTACTGGACCCCAACGCCACTTTGACCCCCAGCGACCATTTTTCACAAGGTCACACCTTTCCAAACATTTTTCTAACTTTTAAATTTTTTACCTTTAAAAATGTTTGCTGTCGTATTGTAGATAGTTCAATTTTTATTATTTTCCGTAGGGTAAGTTATAGTAATCGCAAAAAAATTAAAATGAAAATTTTCATATATCTTTCAAAGGTTTTCTGACTGTTTTGGCATACCTTAGAAAAAATGGATGATACGTGTGTGTGTGTGCGGATACAAAATTTCGTCGACTATTTCGGGAACACGGATCAACCGATTTGAGTAATTAAATTTTAAAAATCCCCTTTTTTCCAAGTTTTTTTTTAATTCAATTTTCTATACGGGAAGTTCCTGCAATTTGCTTTAAGGCATGATGCCATGCACTACTAGTTACTACTAAAGAAGTAATTGTAACAAATCTAAAACATATCATCGACATATACCATTTACTATATTTTATCCTTGAACCAATCAATTTTAATATTGGATAATACTATTTTCTAGGCGTATATATTCTATCGTCTCGGTTAGAAAAATACATTCAATGACTTTGCAATTTTATTTTTAGCATTGAGGTAAATAATTTTAGCTTTTATCGTTTTATTCTACAAAGTTGTAGAGTTCACAGTCGTTGATATTGATGGAAACGAATTTCATATATTGATTGATAATATTAATTAAAAAATAGCTCTTACCATCATGTTGGTTTGGGAAAACAGAAATATGTGAGTTAATAAAAGTCCATTAAATTAAATTAGTTTTTGAAATAGAGTGTATTGAAAAATTTGAGCACCTACTATTATTATTTATATTGAAATTTAATTCAACTCTACATAATTAATTAATAAAAATTCCGTCTAAAAATAAATAATGTTAATTATAATATGATTCGTATTTGTATAGTCATGTAATTGTACAAAATTAAAAACACACCATAAAACGTGAGTTCTCAATCAAGTTAAAATTAATAAATATCAAGAGTTTAAGGTTATTCGTAATTAATGAACGTTAATTTATTACATATTGATGTAATTTCTGACGAAATCCATAATTTTAAATATGAAAAAAAGCTTAAGCTTAAATGAAATTGAGAAAAAAAATTGTTAATAAGGTTCTCTTTATGAATCCATTTAGCATATTATTATATTATTTACATATACTTTAAAATAAAAATAATTAAAATATATTTTAAATGAAAGTATTTTTTTTAAATATGATATAAAACTAAAATTAGTTGAAAGTGGCATTTTGCCTTAAGGCATGTTGCAAAAACTTCCCGACAGGTGTAATAATTGACTTAATCAACCAAAATTGAGATTTAGATATTTAGATAACTGTTAGTTTCAAAAAATCAAGTTCTTTTTTTTTAATTAAATCTAAACTTTGCGATTTTCAATTGAATTTTCTTTCAATAATATTTCAAATTTTGATGGATTTTTAAAAATAACTACTTGTTTTAACTTAAATTTTCATAAAGTTTGGTCTAGCAGTTTCGGAGATCTAGTAGAAAAAGTAAAATAAAGCCATTTGGCGGTCAAAAATGATCATTAGACGTAGGCACATCAAATTATCACATTTTATGGAGATTTTAATAATACGTATAATTTTACATTTTTATTGGTTCCGTAACATCGTTTGTCTGTTAGATTGCGACACGGCGCTTACACGCTTTGATATTTCGTCTCTATGCAGCTAAAGCATTAGGATTGCTTTGAAAAGAAGTTCAAAATTTCCAAAATATTTCAAAATAGAGAAAACATTTTTTTTCAAAAATTCTTTTTTCCAAAAAAGTCATTTTTTTACAAAAAAATTTTTTTTTTCAAGTCATTTTTTTCAAAAAAAATTTGTTTTCAAAAAAGTCAATTTTTTTTCAAAAATCTAATTTTTGTAAAGTTAAAAAAAAATCTTTTTTTTAAAAAAAATTAATTTTTGGTACGGAAGGTTCCAGCAATTTCTCTTAAGGCACGATGCCATGCACCACTAGTTAAAATCGATTCAGGATTGTGAGCTAAAACGTGGACGAAAAGTTTTATGCTTCTTTGCAAATTACAAAGAAACGGCTTGGCTGATCGTCGCACATAACCGAGAAACAATAGTCCTCATCGAGATACATCGAATGGCTTTCAAAATTTTGAAATCGGTCTAGCCGTTTTTGAGAAAACGTCGATTTAAGGTAAAAAATCTGTTCACACACACACATACATACTTTATCCAAATTTGGTCTCATTCGATTCAGAAAGGCTTCAAACGTCGAGAAAACATAAAATTAGAAAATCGGATTTTTTCATGAAAACAAACTTTTTTTCGGGAATTTTTAGGTGCATCTGTACTGATAACGATCGGAAAATCTTAAAATATTTTATGTATCAAATACTTGGGCGGCTTGCTGGCTTATACAACAGTGTCACTCCTGAGGAAAATACTCTCTTAGCGAAAGGGTTTATAGTATAAAATATTTTTTTATGGCTATATTTCAAATGGAAGGTGTTACCAAGTGTGTTTTATAATTGTTAGATTTTCCCGTACATGCGATAACGTTTTTCCTATCGCGATTACGCAAACCGTAATCAATCAATTATCGTTAGTGGCATGGGCTTATCCACAACTTTTGTTTATCTTGAATTTTTATTGGAAGCATGACTAGTATGTACTTACAAATATAGACATATTTAAGTAGTTGGATATTATTATAAACAATGTTCGACGGCTACGTGATTTACTAGTCAATAGAGTCACATATGTAAAATTTGTTTCGGTTATGACCTAGTCGAGTCGTAAAACGATTGTTGATTGAATTAGAAAATAAGAATAGGAGATGTCGATGGGATCGTAGAATGGCTTTGTTAAATTGAAACCACATACATAGAGGCGTTAGATTATATTTTATTCAAATATGCGGAGTTCTTTTCATTTTAGACTAAATTGAATGAAATCTTACAAGGTGAACTTCAGGTTTACTTTTCTGGAATTTTGATGAAACTTCGCATGGTGATAGAGTAGATATTCAAAAAGAACCCCTTAAAATATTATAGGCCTATGAGAAAAGTAGTTTTGAGTAATAGGTTTTTTATTGCTAGGTTACCTCAGTCTAGGACACATTTATTACGCTCGGGGTTAAATCTCTATATTTTTTTTATTGATTTCCCATATAAGGTAAATTATTGTAATCGTCCAAAAATCGAAATTGAAAATTTTTGCATATATTCACATTTTTCTGAACGATTTGGCATACTTTACAAAAAAAATGGTTGTGTGTGTATGTATGGATTCAATTTTTGTCCACGTTTTCGGGCGAACGGACCAACCGATTTGAATGGTTTACAAAATATTCGATTCCTATTGATAAATAGTTGTGCTGATTAGTTTTTGCAAAGGCAGGTCCAGCCGTTTCGGAGATATGGAGCAAAAAGTGCAGAAAATAGAAATCGAGTTTCTGAGAGAACGTAGCATTCGATTTGAATGATCCAAAAAGCGTTCAATTCGTAATGATGGCGAGAAGTGATGATTAGTTTTTGATCAAGGCAGCTCTAGTCGTTTCGGAGATACGGCACTAAATATTGCAAAATGGCAGTTTTTAAGAGAATAATGCATCCGATTTGGATGATTCAAAAATATTTCTGTTTGTGTTGACCAAACAATCGCTTTTGGGTAATTTTTTTGACCCCATCGGTGTTTAAACGCTCACTGTGGATAAGCAGCAATTCACTCGATTAAAAAAAATGAAAATAAAATTAGAACTATCTGCAACAGGACAGAATAAGTTTTTAAAGGTAAAAGAAAATTTATAAGAAAAAGGTTAAACATAGTATATTATTTTGATACCCAGAATTTTAGTAATTTTTATTTTATATTTTAAGTTTAGCAAATTTTAAATTAGCAAATTATTTGCTGAAAGAAATAGTATGAGAAAGTAGTCTTCGGCAATGATAATGATTATGAAAAGAAACTTCATACATTCTTCTTGCATTTGCTCAAGATGAAATAGTAGACGTTTTAACAAACTTATATATGTATTTTGTACATGTACGTGTACTAAGTTTTTTCATTCTCTGTAAAACTTTAGAAACTTGAAAACTTTTCATATCCAATATTTTGTAATAATATTGCGCTTTCAAACGTCTTTGTTGAAATAAACTTTTTTAATCGTAATCAAAAGGTATTTTGTTATTTTTCTTATGAGAAGAATCTCATAACGGAATCATTGTCGAATGATTATAATAAACAGAATCGATGACATTAAAAATTAAACAATCTTCAGAATAAAAAAACTTAAGAGTTATTTTAAAAATTTATTTTATTATTGTTTTGTCTTGTAAGTCACCCAACATTTGCATTTTTCTTGGCCTTTATTGTGGTTCATATTTATTAATTTTCTTCATTCAAACTTTGGAACCACAATCGTTAATAACATTTCTAGTACTACAGTAGCACAAAATTGCCCCAAACATTCAAGAATTAAGATTTTTTTATTAAACTATGAATTTAATTTTTTTTTTAATCGGTCTTACAACTTTGAGAGACTTTGAGAAGCTTTTCTTAAAAAAAATATCCTAAAGTGTGCTGGCAAAGTATTATCAACAGTTGGCGCATTTAATCAGAATTGTAAAAAAATAGTAAAATACTTATAAATTTTATTATTATAACGTTTCGAGTAAAAGAATAAAAACAGATAAAAACATGGTTTTTCTTAAAACCTTCACATTTTCGTTGTAACCACTGAAAACGCCTTTACGCATTACTTTATTAGGGGAGGAACTAGAATGTTATGATTCTCTTTCTTAATTATACTTTTCACTCAATTGGTTCCATTTGCTCTATTTTTTTCTATGTAACGAAAGTGTGTGATTATATGTATTACATATACAAAATCATGAAGTATTCATTTTTTATCGATATTAGATTTTGACTCTTAGGAGTTCGTTTCGACTATCAACTCTATAAACATGAGAAGTTGTATCAAATTCCCAGACGAGTAAACATGAGATTCTTGTAAGTTGATATTTGAATATATGGAGGAAAATCTTTATTGAAAATATCGCTGGCTTGAAGTTAACTTTTGAGCTAAGGTTGCTTTGGTAAAAAAATTTGAAATGATTCATAAAACCATAATTGCAATGTGCCATCAATGGGTAAAAATTTGACCCACCCTAATATAATCAAAATCGTACTTTGGAAGATTCACCACTATTCATTCGTCACGTTTCTCATATTATATTTGCGTTTGTTCCAATCAAATTTTGTTTATTATATTTTTTGTTGATACGAATATTTGTCGATTACATTACTAATTTTGTTATTTATAGAATCGTAGTGATCTCATCCTTTACATCGTAAACTGAATCTTATGTAAAGTATTCTCATAAATATAGTATCTTTCCTATACCTATAGAGCTCAAGCAAAGACGTCTACTATATTATTAAATTATGTTTCTTTGAATTGATCCGACGACCTAGAACCATAAATACGGTCAGCGTGTATATGTCGTTGATTGGATTCCATTTAGAATCGTATTACGCGTTAAGGACGGAACTATTGGGAAAAATATTCTATGTATTCCATCATCTTTTGTTGTTATGCATTTTAACAGGATCGCTTTTATAAAAAAACATAAACTATAAAAGTATAAACAACTATAAATTTAAACTATGAATAGCGAGGTGGTGCAACAATTATACTATTTGTTTACACAAAAATTTAAACTAGTTGGTATTGGTATTTTGCCTTGAGGCAAGTTACATGAACTTCCCGATATATGTGTAAATAATCGACTTAATCAATAAAAAATAAATTAGTTTATGAGTGATTAAAAGTATTCCGAGTGGATTTATTACACATAATTGAAAACGTTAACTCGAAGTATTTTCTAAAAGCAATTTTTTAAAAAATCAATAATTTTTATAATTGAACCAGTTTCCGTAGGACTTTAATGGTTTAGTATGTTCATTAAGGCGAAGTACTCTATAGTTATACCAAGTAAATCGTCAAACACAAACGTCAAATTTTCTGTTCTAATTTTCTCAAACTTTGATGAATTTTTAAAATTAAACTACTTGTCGTAAGACCGTAATATTTCAGTAAGTTCTATAACACCATGATATATATCGCCCAAAAAAGTTTCATAAAATGGGCTCAATTTTTTTTTCAACAGTTAATTACAAGAAAAAGACTCGGTAGATTTTCACCTAATACTAATCAGTATCATTCCCAATTAATATTTTCCGAACAGTTTTTGATTTTTGAAATCGTAAGCGTAATGTGGACGAAAAGTTTAACACTTTTTTCCTAATTACAAAGAAATGTCTCGGCAGATCGTCGCACAAAACTGACAAACGATAGTCCTCATCGAGATACTCGGATAAAGAGAATGTGCAATATATTGATTTATATTTTATGACATAAAAATGTATGGATCAAAGAAAATCCATTCTTGTTTTCTACAGAAACGGTTTTATCGAAATATTTAAAATGTTTGATATTTTTATAATGTTTTGTTGTTCGGAAAAGTTTAGCACATTGGGTATTAGGAAAAGTTTAACCTACAGTTCAAGTGTTTAAACAGTTCAATTCAATAATTAAATTTGATTGATCTTTGAGATCATGATGCAGCTTTGAGATCAAAATTTTGATGTTATAATTTTGTCATTGGCACTGATTCTAACACATATGATTTATTAAATTAAGTAAAATTACTTTTAATGGATTATTAATTTAATTTCTTTACCTTTACCTTTACATTTACCTTTTCAATAGTAAAACAGTAAAAATTGTCTTAGTTGCTGTTTATTGCTCACGATATTAAAAGGAACTTAAATAAAACTATTTTGTATAATTAATTGAAATTTTTGGTATACAATTATATCAACTCATAAAGCATATTATTTAAGTGTATATATTTTAGGGACACGAATATATATTAGGGACACGAAATGCAATTAATTTTTTGGAGAAATTAATTACTTTGCTAATATAAATATATTTTTTAAATTATTTTTTTGCGATATTAATTGATGATAATTTCGATGATTATAATCAATTAATTATAATAATTGATCGATAATTCTTATGCTTTTACCATTAACAAGATGAGAAAGATTTCTAAATAAGTCTATTTTTCTTTAAATTGTTTATGATATTGACAATTACAAAAATGATAAAATTTTTGATATAAGAAATATCTTTACTATATTTTTTAATTATTTGGTCAATATTAAAGTTATTAGCATAATTTATTTTACGTCTATTATATTAAATTTATAAATTATGGGACCGATTCTGCCGCATAACAGAAAAATATTATGGCAAGGCCATGTTATGAAAACCTTTCCATGCTAAATATTAACAAAAGCCATGTGGTTGCTGTGCAGTCAGGCGTTTTTCTTAGGTTGTCAGATAGAAATATAA
>NW_020538040.1:13507626-13534495 GCF_003426905.1 Ctenocephalides felis
AAAAACATATTTTTATTATGTATGACTCAACTGTATTTTTTACTTAAAACAGAAAAGATATTGGTAACTTTACCATATATTCTTTACTAAATTACATATATTAGATTTCCTTTATTATATTTTCTTGGTGTCTATTAACCTTAAGAACAGTTGTGAGTTATAAGGTGAAATAAAAAAAAATCTCTTCAGAAGGGTGTTATTAATATTACTGATATTAATAATAATTTAATAAGACATTCTTCTATATTATTTTTTAGGAATATGTATAAAAAGTTGGGCACAAATACGTATTTGTACATTTCTTATTCCCATCGAAAGTTGGAATTGCTTATCAGGAGATTTGTATATATCTTTATTATATATATATATATATATATATATATATCTTTATTATATATATATATATATATATATATATATATATGTGTATATCGATATCAAGAAAAACGCACCCTTATTTAACGATATTACATGTCCTCGCTTGCATAAACTTGCGATTTTATTTTCGAGAGGGTTCAAAACAATTCGGAGGGGTTCCTCGGTGCCATGTGGCATACATTCCTATGCACTTTCTTCAAAGACACACATTTCCAGTTTCATTTAAAGACAAATTTCTTTACAACGAATAAAAAAAATAATCACCTTTTATTTCGTGAATAAAAAATAAACACCTTTTGTCTCATGCATTTTAATTTAGTTCTAAATTAATGTTTTAAAATGTATATTGTTTTAATATAAAGTTTTTAGTTTTTTTTCCTAGATTCTGAACAGAATTTGTTTAAAATTGTGTAATTAGTAATATATTAGCTGTAATATATAAAATTATTTTAGCTAAATAATGGGACATGTATGGTTCTGTAAATAAATTAAATATAAATTGCCTGTTAATGTTGATCATATAATATATATATATATATATATATATATATATATATATATATACATTTGTTATATATATAATATATATATATATATATATATAACAAATGTATTCTGAGTGGATAGATATTAATTTAGAAATATAAACAAACAACACTCTTTTTTGCACTAATTCATTAAATAATACAGTAGAAGGAACGACTTGTAACGGATAACACATAATGCTAATTTTGATAGATAGATAGAAAGAGAGAGAAAGAGAGCTAGAAAGAGAGAGAAAGAGAGGTAGAAAGAGAGAAAGAGAGCTAGAAAGAGCGAGAGGGAGAAAGAGAGTACAGTTTAATATCCTATTAAAAAATGCCTGTTACTTGTTACCCCTGTTACAAATAGCCCCTAGCTTCCCTATATATATTAAAAAGTAACCTGATAAATTTTTGTTTTTTCTTTAATATCCATAATTGTATTAGTTTCCTGGTTCGTATTTAATTTGATAGAATTTGATTAAAGTTATATTTATATAGCTGAATATTTATTTTAGCTGAATTATCGGGGCACCAATGGTTCTTAAACCGTACTATAGAATTAAAGTAGACTGGATATCGGAATCGAAGAAATGAGAATGAAATGTCATAATATATTTTTGTAAACAAATATTTTATAATGCATTTTTATAAAGATGGAAATTATTAATTATAAATTAAAACATTTCCACAGTACGATTAGATTATAGTTATTTTATTTCAAATAAATGGCTCTTAATGCAAATAATATATTATTTAAAGTTCTTTCAACAATGAAACATATTATCGCACACATCTGCTATCGAAACAAGTATAAATAAATAAATATATATTATTTATTTTTTTAATTGAATCATTGTCTGCATAAATGAATAAATAAATTTATAATATTTCTTACCAGAACATAAGAAAATCCAAAATCTGCGTTTTCAACGAATATTTTGTGAATCGATAACTGAGCATTGAAAACTCCATGATTATCTACAAATCCTTAAATTTTTAGAATCACTGGAGTTTAAACAAAATAACTTGATTTTAACTTAAACACTGTTTAAATATTGTCTATTTCACTAAAATTGTAAGTATTTTATAAAATTTTAATCAAATCACACTTTTTAGATATTTTGTTACTTTTTAGATATTATTAATTGTGTAACAGATTTTAAACATATAATTATATTCTGTCATTTTTTTAAAATTGATAATTTAATAAAATTTGGTGATATAACTACTGATTTGCAATCTATATTATTTGAAGATGATAATAATTGCAAAATTATTATCAATAACATTTGTGCATAAAATTTATTTTGATGTAAAAAATATTCGTTACAAATTTTAAATTTGGCGGTTATTGAAAATTAGAGTGATAAAATATTTAAGTAAAGATGAGAAAAATATTAAGAATAATACATTAATATTTGCCGGTTAATAATAATTATTATTATTATTGAGATTATTAAATGTTAAAAACATAATAAATATTGATCACAGCATATATTTTTTTACTTTTTTTATAAGTAAATAAATTAGAATTAAAATTGTAAAAAAATACTTTACGTAAATACAAATTCAAATTTTAATTTGGCGGCTATAGCAAATAATGATAATAAAATATTTGGGTAGAGATGATAAAAATATTAAGATTAAGGTAATAATATTTGACATTTGGTATTTAAATTGGCATTAATTATTAATAAATGTTAAAAATATAATAAATAAAATTGTCACATTATTTAGTTTGATTTAATAAATGAATTGTCATTTAAGTTGTAGAAAAATATTTTAATAAATTATAACCAAAGAATTATAAAGGTTTTAACAATTTCTTGCAAATTTTATTTTTTACAAAATTACAAAATTTGTGCATAGTTTTAGTTTCTCGGTTTTAGTATAAATTTTAATTTTGGCGGTTTTAGCAGATCATGATAATAAAATATTTGAGTAGAGATGAAAAAACAATATATAGCCTTGAGATAATATTAGCCAAATAATAATAATTATTATCAATAACAAATGTTAAAAGCCTAACAAATAAAATGGTCACAATATAACAAATTATTTAATTTTAGTAAATTTTAAATTTGGCGGTTAAAGTAAATCTAAAAAAGCATCTAAGCATCTAAAAGTATCTGTTAATAAAATATTTGCTAAAAAAATTATTAAACTTAAGATATTAATATTTGCCAATAAATAATAAGAAATATTATTATTAATATCGATAAATGGTGAAAATATAATAAATATATTGATCACTAAAATTCATATACTATTCTTTTTAGTTTAATTAATGAAATAAATTGGCATTTAAATAGTAAAATAATATTTTAGTAATTTATAACCAAAAAATTAATTATTAAAATTAATAAATTAAAATTAAAAAAAAATTATTAAGATTATGATAATAATATTTACCAATTATTAATATTATTTATTATTTATTATTGATAATATTGATACAAGTTAAAAATATAATAAAAGAAATCATTACAGTATAATAATTTATAATTTGATTAAATAAATGACTTAACATTTTAAATGCAGTAAATATGAGCAAAAAATTTTAATCGTTTCAACTATTTTTTTCAAATTATGTGAAGTTTTTTTTTTAAAAAATATATAGTCCAAAAAATGATAGATTGTTCATACGTTGTTATCAATATAACAATAATAAATATTAATATCCGTATCTCATATTTTTGAAGTTTCTACAAACCAAAATACACATGTGCAAAACAAGGAAGTGAAATTATTTTTAAGTTATCATTTCATAAACACACTGATTATGAAAAAAACAACCGAAAATTAAATTAACATTCAAAAATTTATCACATCACTATCATAAACCCTTTTTAATAATAATACTATAATCAAAACATTATGAAACTGAAAAACACCAACTTAATTAATTTATGTTTATCTAATGCACTCTTACCACTAAAACTTCATCGCGATTTTAAACAGACAATTATTACAATAATATTATTGGATATTTTCAATGAACTTGACGGGATGTTTAAATATTTTAATCGTTTTTTCGGTTTGTTTTCGTGTTATTTCAATTTGCCGGCAAAAATACAAATGATAAGACAAGAAATGCATTTCTCACTGACGTTTAGTCAACAATGGCGACGACCGAAATAGCATGAAGGTAGAAGACGAAGGAGACGAGGGATATCGAAGAACTTCATGATTTTAGAGCTTTCAGGATCAAAATTTTTAAACAAACATTTTTTAGCGAAAAAAAACTTTCTTAACTAAATAATATCAAGTGTGGCTCAAAATTTGACGACTTTGATGCATATAGTGAGATTTATGGACCGATTCTGCCGTATAACAGACCAATGTTATGGGAAGGCTATAGTAAGTAGATTCCATCAAACATCATACAGTAAGTAGATTCGTTCAAAATATTGTCAAAAGCCATGTGTTTGCTATGCAGTCAGGCGTTTTTCTCGGGTTGTCAGATAACAAACTTAACCTAGAAACCGTACAAAAAACAATCTTAGATAACAGGGTCTTTCTGATCCAGCTTCATAACATACGAGTGAGGTTGCAGTAAATATGTTAAACGCCTGAATGCACAGCAAATACATGACATTTTGACAGTGTTCAGTATGATTCAGTAGCATAATGTATGCAAGTTGGAGCGTGTCATGGCCTTGTCATAACATTGGTCAGTTGTGCGGCAGATTTGGCCCATTAATTTATGCAAGTTATATAAAAAAAGTTAGATGCTGATAACTTAATTTCCTTACAATTTCGAATTTATTGAATTCAAATTTAATAAAGTATATAACAATCAATAACAATAATCTATAATTACTTTCAATTTTAAATTCAAATTAATTTATGGTAATTGTTTACTATTTATGATTTAGTATTCTGTTCACATATTTCACTAGTTTTATCAGCTTCTTAAATTAGAAGTATGTAATATGTTTTCGTCAGAAAAGTCGATTTGCTACTAGTATGTTTTCTCGATGTTCCAAGTCATTCTAAATCGTATGACACCGAAATTGAAAAAAGTAAGTGTGCATGTGAGCAAATCTTTCACCGACATTCCATCCAAAAAGGCTGCACTGATTTCAAAAATGTTGATCAATCTTATTAAGAACTCGCGTTGATTAGTTTTTCGCAAAGATCGGCCTATCCTTTTCTTTATAATTATCAGATAAATGCAAAATTTTCCAAAACCGTTCGAAAGATATTGGTTGAGAATCAGTTTTTAGCAAAAATTGGCCAGGCCGTTTTTTAACATTGAGTTTTTTAACATCAAATTTAGCATTGAGTTTATGGTCCAAACAAAAATTCTAAAATATTATAGTCCTATGAAAAGTGGTTGAATAATATAAGTTCAAGAAAGTTTGAAATAATGGACCGCGTTTTTAGGACATAAAATTGTGTTTTTGTGCACTATAATCAATACAATTTTACTTATTATATGTTTTGTTTGAATGATATCAATTGAAAATTGCATTTATTTTTGCACTGCATTTTTACTGAAAACAAAAACTTTATTTTCGAAATAAACTTTTCAAATTATATCTAAATTGCTAAAAAGCCAATTTTCGGATAAAATTGAAATGTTACGGTGATGCTATGTTGTATTTGCTATGCGATCAGGCGTTTTACACATAAAACCTAACTTCACGTATGTGTTATCAAGAAGTTGCACTAATTATAATATTGTTATTTGGCAATAGTGAGTTTTGGAGATTAGGTTTTTAAATCCCATTTTTTATAAGTTGATTATTTACACGTATCAGGAAGTTCATGCAACTTTTATTAAGGCAATATGCCACTTACACCTGGTTTAATTATTACATTTAATTTCAGAACGAAAACGATTTTATTAAAAAAATGCTTTCTAATTTAACATAATAATTTCATAGTAATAAAAATAGTAAACTAGTTATGCTAAACAGATATGGTAATAAATGTTATTAACATAAATTAGGAAAATTCTGGAATTTTAATTTAGTATAAAAATTTCTACTTAATTTTTTAAAATAAGAGAATTCCAAGTAAAAGAAAAAGGTGAAAATGTAGTTTTATGATTTTATATTTGGATTAAGTAAAAAAAAACAATAAAATTTAAACTGTCTTAATGAGCAATCAAAAATATTATAGGCTTTCGATAACTGCCTTAATTATAAAAATACATCAAAGTTTGTGATAATTTCAAACAAAATTATGACAATTTCGAAAGTTGCTAAATCTGATTTGATTATTTTTTAATTCTTACAGAGTTGTCTAGAAATATTAACACTTGTTTTTCATCAGTTTTATAATATATTATTAATAATATTATAAAACTGAATAAATAAAATATCAATATTATTAATAATATTGATAATAAAAACTTTGTGTTGAGTTAAAATATAAATACACCTGTATTAGCGAACTCCTAATATTAGGTTAAAAATTATTTATTATATGAAAAATATTGTTCCATATATGCATAATTTATATTACTTAACTTCTAGTAGCTCAATAAAAGTTATTACTGTTTATTTACTGTATTTCTGGTCACGCACCAAATACAAGTTTCATTAAGAAAAACATAATGAACGGATTCAAGTAATTAAGAAAATACGTTATTTCATGGCTACTTCACAAAATCACTTGAAATACTTGAAAACTTAATTATACTCATTTTACAATTTTAACGAATGTTAATTACTTCCAACGTACGCTGCGCTAATAAATTAATCCTGAAGAACAACTATGTATAGAAAAACATACAGAGTAATATTGCAAACATGTATATCATTATTAACTGACCGATGAAAAAGTGTACGTCTTCACAAAAAAATCCGATTTACTAATTTTATGTTCACTCGACGTTGCAAGACATTTTGAATCGTTTGATACCAAAATTGAAAAATGGATAGGTGTTGGTATGTGAGCCAAAATTTGACCTTTCCTCAAAGTTTTCACAAAAACGGTTGCACCAGTTTGAAAAAATTAAGCCTTTTGAAAAACTCGGTGAGAATTTAAAAAAATAATTAATTAGTAATTAAATAATTAATTAATAAGTAATTCAAAAAAATTAAGCCTTTTGAAAAACTCGATAAAAACTGGCATTGATTACTTTTGTGCAATTACCGATTCGGTCGTTTTTTTTATAACTATCAGGTAGGTAAAATTTTATGTTGCAAAAAATCTTGAACCGATTTTAAAAATTTTAAACCGTTAGAAATTTGATAAACGTGCTAATTAGTTTTTGTTATAATCCGTTTTCTTGTAATTAATTAAGTTGATAAATTATTTTTTTGACGATTTTGATAGTTCTTTGTTTGTAGGGATTCATGAATTCATAAAACACCTTAAAATATTATACACCGATGAAAAGTGGTTTAATTATAAAAATTCATTAAATAATGGGCCATGTCAAAATTTCAAAATTCTATAATGACAATTTGAAAAGCTGAAAAATCTCAATTCTTATTGATGTAGTACAGTTTCGCAACTTTCCTTAAGGCAAAATGCCACTTATACCTAGTTATTTGAACCATAACAAGTATAGATCTTTTCATTGTTTTTCACATCGTTCTTTACCCTCGTGGTTTCAAATCTGTGGGGCGCGTGGTTGTTACAGGTGGGCCCTACAGCTGTTTCCAAAATACTAATATTGAAAATAGACCAAAATGATATGTAAAGAAATAAATAAATATTTTTTTCAAGCATTTTTTTGCATAATATTTTATATTAAAATGTAATCTGATGAATAAATTATAATTTCAGTTGAGTATTTATGAAATTTAGTTGATGCATTTGTTAAAAAAAACGGGTAGGAAGGCAGTAGGAAAATGTTGGTAACCACTGCTTTAGACCGAAAATGATTAGAATATAAATTAAGTCAAAAATTAATCAAAAGCGGTAAATTTATTCTGCTACAAATAATTTATATGTGTTACCATATGAAAGACATGTGGGCCACATGATGTGGCGTATTATGCAAGAATTAATATTGAGAATGATTGTCTTAACGGGGTTCTACTGCAATATAATAGCATGATCTGGAGTAAAAAATCGTATAAGCAAATGGGTAATTTTATTGGACCTAAAAAGCGTATTATGCGAGATAGAAACAATATTATTCGAAGTGCAGAAACCGATGTAAAGCGGCGTTAAATGCGAGAAATCGTATTAAAGGGGGGTCTACTTTAATATAAAAACATGATTCTGAGCAAGAAATCGAATAAACAAATTGTAATACTAATGAGCTAGATAGCGTATTATGTGAGATGAGGACAATATGATACAAAGTGTAGAGACTGGGGTGAAGTGTCGTTTCATGTAAGAAATCGTATTAACCATGATCGTCTTAACGAGGTTGTAATGTAATATAATAACATGATTCAGGATAAAAAATTGAATAAAGAAATATTTTTTGATAAATTGAATAAGGGACTATTATTTGGTGACCGTCTCTGCCGTAAAATAGACCAATGTTATCGCAAGGCAATATTATGTAGCAATTTTCATATAAAGTGGTACTAAAAACTATCAAAATCCTATGTGATTGCTGTGCAGTCAGGCGTTTTAGATGGAAAATCTAACCTAGAAAACGCACAAATGTAAAAAAAAACGATGTTAACGTAACTGCATCTTTGTGATATGCTTTGATAACATATGAGTGAAGTTGCATTTTTTGTGATCGCACAGTAAATACATGGTATTAAGACAGTATTTAGTAGCATTTTGTATGAAAACTGGAACGTAACATAGCCTTGCCATAATATCGGTCTATTTTACGGCAAATAAATCGGCCCATAAATTCAAATATGAAATATATAATAGTTTCTTAAAACATTTAACCTTAAAACTTTAGCTCATTTTAGTTTTTAAGCTACAATAAAAGAACTATTAACTAAACATGAAATATATCATCTTGATATACATAACTAATATAATAAAATTATTTGATAGAAAAAAATTAATCAGCAGAGTCTACAATCAACTTATAGAAACAAAATATTATGAATTTATTTAAGTAATAATAACCTCTAAAATTTATCTGGTTTATAAAAATTGATATATAAAACTTAATACATGCAAAATTTCATCTGAATTTGGATCAGTAGATTTTTTTTATAAATAATATAATGGCATGATCCTGATCGAATAAAATTAATTAGAAAATTGTAATTCTACATTAATTTTAAGGATATTATACTTATGTAATATAACATTATAGATACTTAAGTAATATAACCTTAAAAATTTTAGCCGGTTTACTTTTTGAGCCACAATAAAAAATTAAAAATATGAAACATATCTTGATTTGTGTCAGTAGATTCTGATATAAATAAAATAATCAAATGATCTGATAGAATAAAATTAATCATCACAGTCTACATTAAACTTAAAGAAGCAAAATATTATGAAGTTACTTAAGTAAGAGCTGTAGCCTTTAAATTTTTAACGGTTTTATTTTGCATCACAATATAAAACCAAAATAACAAGTATAAGTAAAATTTGTTGAATACTAAACTAAAAAATATAGAAATTAATTAATCACTAACCTGTAAATAAATCAATTATCAACTGCTTTTGCAGAACTCAAACCACAAAAATATTTAGAACAATTTTGAAAGCGTAACACAACTAAACCGATTGCACAACAATCATTATCAAATACAAAACACAATATATTAAGACTAAACTCGTTGACAAACTATATTTTGCACAATATCACCACAAAATTCACTTTTATCAATAAAAATCAAACCACATCTACCATTACCGGCGCCATCAAAAGATTTACCAAAACTGACTACGGTCTTCGAGTCTTCGGCATCGCACAGGAATCGTAAACTAAACGCATCTCCTTCAGCCAGTGGCTTCATAATCGACATATATGGTGGGGAGGGGATACTAGGACGACTAAGAGAAATAGATTTATGAAACACCTGCATTTGATGTGTTATATAATATGAACTAGTGGTGCGTGGCATCGTGCTTTAAGGCAAATTGCTGGAATTTCCCGTAACAAAAATGAATTTTTAGATAAGATATAATATTTTTCGAATCGATCACCAATGGGTGACCTTTCGACCTTTTTTCCTTCATTTAATAAACCATCAAAATTACTGAATGTTGTATAAGAACGACAGATTGTGATTCGCAAATGTAAATAAAAAATATATATTTTTTAAAAGTAGATTTTTGAGAATCTTGAAATTTTTGAAAAATTTGTCTTTATTGAAAAACCTGACTTTTTTTAATTTTCATTTTTTTTGGAAATTTGGAATCTTTTTCAGAACAATCGCGCTGAGTAACTGTTTTAGAGAAAAAATTGTTTTTCTTATTAAAATGTTTATAACATATCTGAGAATTTGATGTGCATATGTCTTACGATTATTTTTTACCGCCAAATGGTATTTTTATTAAATTAATTTTTTTTTGAATTTCCGAAATAAAATTACGAAATTAAGTTTTTGAAAAAATGAACATTAGTTTTTTTTTATTTTCAATTTTTTGAAAAATTGAACTCATAGAAAGTAAGCAAAATTTGTTCTTATTATTAAAATGTCTTTAAATATTTTTTGCCGCCAACTGGCATTTTGTTATTAATTTTATTTTTATCTCTAAAACCACTAAACCTGCTTTTCCAAAAATTTAACCAGTTCTTCATTTCGTCAATGAAAATAAAATGTTTTTTGAACCACTCAAATTGAACGCTCTATTTAACTGAATTACCAAATTAAAAAGTAGACTTTTTTGAAAAATTTGTTTTTATTTTATCTTTTTTCTTGAATTTGTTTTTTACCAATTGCGTTGCGTAGTTATTTTAGATGTCGAAGCGCGTAAGCGCCACGTCGCAGTCTTACGAATAAACTTAAACGGAACCCAAAGAAGTGTATACAAAGTTCGTACTTATGTTTAAATTCTCCATAAAATATCTGATAATTTGATGTGCATATGTCTAATAATCATTTTCGAGCGCCAAATCGCATTTTTTAATTTTTTTTATTGAGGGTCCATACTGGCTTCCCAAAAATTTATTCAGTTTTTTAAAAAAAATATTTTTAATCTGAAAAATTAAATTAATTTATTTGAAATATTTTATTCTAATTCATGTTTTGAAAATATGTTTTATTATTTAAATGTGCACGTCAACGCTAATCAGTAGGTACAAAAAAACGAAATATATCTTGCGTTGATTTTAAGCATTCGGCTCATTATACTAAAATTAGAAAAAAAAAATTATAATTGAACCATTTATCGTATACCTATAATATTTTACTAGGTTAATTTAGATCTACTACATTTAGTTTGTTTATCTATGGATTAGGCCAGGGCTTCTTAAACTATGGGACGCAATCCCAAATGGGATCGCATGGAAAAATTCTGGAGTCGCGAGAAATTTTAATGTCATCTATTTATATCATTTTATAACATAACGTCTTGATTTTTTTATGTTCTCAATGAATTCTTACACTATATATTTTCATATGTGTATGTATATGTATATTGTTTCCAAATAAGTGAATCATTTAAAAATATTATTTTTTATATGTGTGGGGTCGCCAAGAAACCCGTTTCCATAAATGAGTCGCCAAAAATTCGCAATCGTAAATGGGGTCGCAAAGAACCCTTTAATTTAAGAAGTTTAAGAAGCCCTAGATTAGATCTGGAAATTTATCGTCGTACAAAGTTTTATTTAAAAAAAAATCAACAATAAATTACGAAAAAATGTACCGGCCGATCATTTTTAATTAAAAATTAATCAGCACAACCCATTTCATTAATCATACATTCCAACTTATATTCTACTCTTTTGAAATGTTTTAAAATTTTCAAAATTGGCTGACAATTTTTTGCGAAATCGTTGACAAAAAAAATAAATAGTAATAAAAATGAGTCCTTATCGAGTTTCACCGAATGGTTTAAAATTTTTGAAATCGGTTCAGCAGTTTTTGAGAATACGTCGAAAGTCAAAAATAGGCTCAGATACACACACAAATACTTTTTCCAAATTTGGGTTCAAACTGTTCAGAATTACTTGAACGTCGAGAAAACTTATTATTAAATATAATAATATAAATCATTGAACAATTCTAAAATTTTCAAAATCGGTTGAGATTTTTTTGCGAAAATGTTGCACTTTTCTGCTAATTACAAAGCAACGGCTTAACCGATCTTTGCACGATACTAATCAACGCAAGTCCTTATCGCGTTCCATCAAATGACAAATAAATGTCTAAAATAGGTTGAGCCGTTTTTTTAAGGAATATGTCAGACAAAGTTTAAAAATAGGCTCATATAAACATACTTCTTCCAAATTTGTCTCAAACGATTCAGAATGACTTGAAATAATGACTTTTAATATATCAATAATATAGTATTGACATATTGAAAGTCATTAACCAAAAACATACAAAAAATAGTATTTTTGATTTGGGTATTTCGGATGTTCGGCGATTTTTGACTATAAAACAAAGGAGTATTGAAATAAAACTTTCTGGTCGTTATTTCTTGAATTTTTTATTATTTGAAACGTCAAAAAATTTTATTATTTTATTTTATTATTAAATCAGATTATTTGTCTTAAAGAAAAATCTCCTTCAGAAAGTTAATAATGCCGAAAAATATGATGCTCTAATAGTGCGTGCTCTAATGTATATATTTTTACCTTCAGTTAAATAAGTTATACATATAAATTTTATTTCCTTTACACGATATTTATAGGAATATAATATTTATTCTGCGATCAAAATGCGCGTACAATAATACAATATATTATTATATTAGCACGAGATCATTGACCAAGCAGGAAAAAATCGGACGTAATGATTTATGTCTGTTCATTGCATAATTTCTATCCGGAGGCGGAAAAGTCGAGGGTCGTTCAATAGATTGCAGAGTGCGAGTGCTGCAAGAAACGAAGCTATCTATATTTTATTACTATTTTATAGATTTTAATGCCGGCTCACTGATAAAATTAAATACCTATTACTTATCGTGATTTTACGATGCATCATGCATTCCACACGCGCCCATCTGTTGAATAAAATTTTTAATTGAAATCATACGATCGTAATAGAGAATTCGCTATTAGCGCATAATTTAACAGCAATACACAGTGTGGCTTGTGTTTGTGGAAATAATCCTTGTTTTCATAATCAGAAATTTTTAAATTTATTCAGATGTGCAGGGGGATATCCAAGATTTTTGAGTACCGAATATTCATAAAACAAATTAGCATTTTACGATGATTTTAAGGTATAACCCCTCTGTCAATTTTTCATTAATTCAGATACTCACCAATTACACAAAAATCTATATTTTTAAGGGGGCATGTATTAATCACGTGATCGATTTTTCGAGGATTTTTAGACCCCTCCTCCCCCTTGGTAATATTCAAAATTACCCTTCCTCCTCCCACAAAACAACACGTGTAATCTTAGTTGCGAAAAAAATGTAAGATTTTTGATTTTTTTTTTTTGAAAATGTTTTGAACTTAAAAAAAAAATCAGGTAAAAATACATGATATCTTACCATACCTTTCCCTCCCGCGCGTGATAATTCGTGATTTTTTGTCGACACCCCCCCTACTGCCCCTCCTCCTAAACACCTCACGTGATAATGCACGCCACCTAAAGAGAGGAGTGGGGTGGCCAAGTAAGATATCACAATTTAAAAAATATCCAAAAATTTTCAAAAACATTTTTTAAAAAATTACGATTTTTTCTATGTACTAAAAAATACACCTGATGTTTGGTAAGGGAGGGGGGGTTAATTTAAAATATCATTAAGCTTAACCAAGGAGGAGGGAGGGGACCAAAAATCCTTAAAAAGCGATGACGTGATTAATGGACGCCCCTTAAAAACCTCCATGTATTTTTCTAGCTATAAGCGTGTAAAATAAGTTTTTTTCTGTTGGACCCAAATTTTCTACAAAAGGGCCATAAATTCTATATATCTTACAAAAATGGTTGTGGTGCCATCATTTCTTAATAATTTTCTATTTTGCTACTAAATAATAGGCTAAATAACTTATAGGCCTCCCTTTCCTTCCGCAAAAAAGACCAAAAACACGTTTTCCTAGATAATTACAGTGATGTTACTCCTTAAATAGTAAGAGCACTGATAGTATAATTATTATATTATTGGTGCTCCTCATGAAGCAGATCAACAATATGAGAACACCACATATTATTGGATCCCTTCCTCTTCTTTGTTTATAACAATAATAATAATATATTACTACTACTCACTTTTCTTCACACTTTTGTACATTTTCCTTATCAAACTTCTGCTTCCATGCTTTCCAGTCCTGTACTTCGGCTTTCAATTTCCTGCAAGTCGTCAATCATATGCATTCTGCTACCTTCTAGTCTTTTCAGTCCTTCTATTTTACCTTCGCCAATGTCGAGCAGCAAGCCCTCTTTGAAATTGTCCAACCAAAGTGTAAAGTAACATACAAAATTTATTGATATATAATGATAATAAACTATAGTTTGCCCAAAGACAAATCCATGGTATGAGATCATCACATATCATTGATTTCCATTCCCTCACCTATTTAATATTATTATCATTAGTATCATTACTATTTACGTTTCTTTACACTTTTACAGATTTTACTTACCAAACTTCTGCTTCCGTCCTGACCTTCGGCTTTCAGTTCCCTGTATTTTCTCTCTTGTGTAAGACTTCATTAATCTGCATTCTTCCTCTTTCTAATCCTTTCAATTCTTCTATTTTACCTTCGACGACGTCGTGCAGCAGGCACTCTTCTTGCAATATTGGTCTGACTTAGTTTTCTTTTCATTTCATGTTCTGAGAACAGTCTTTCTTCTTTCGCTCTTCTCAGCACTTGTTCATTTGTTACTTTAATCTGTCCATTTTATCTTCTCTATTAGTTTTCAGCACCACATTTCAAAAAATTCAAATAGTTTTTGCCCCCCTGACAAAATTTAGGTTTAGAGCCCATGATCTAATCCAGTGAAAACTTTATTAGTTACTTCTTCAAGTCGAGACTCAGTTTGAGCGTCCTCTGATCTCTCTCTGCAGTATCCACCTCTCGTCAGAATATTTTCTCAGTAATGATAAAAATCAATAACATACCAATCATATAAGAACACTTAATTAAAATATATTCTTTTTAGTAAATCTTGAGAGCTAATAGCATTAAAAATATATTTACAAGACTGGCAGTATCTCAAACAATAAATATAATTCAATACATAAGATTTTTTTTTTTTTTGATATTATATACAACTTTATTTTAATTTATACATAACAATTTCAATTGACTATTACAAAAAAATGATTATCATATCTAGATTTATATATTTATATGATCATACATTCAATTTATTTGCTTGGACGTTAATCTAAATATATCTTTTTTATGCATCGAGTTTATTTAAATATATTACAGGTACGTATTTGTACGTCTTAAAGATGTTAAAAAAATAAATCGTTTAACAGATTTGAAGAACTATGTTGCACATATCTATGACAAGAATCATTTTAAAATCTCATAAAACCAAAAACATTATGTACTAATCAATTCTTTTTTATATAAAATATATAGATGACTTATTATAGTTCAACTGTATAACACTTCATCAAACAAAATATAAACAAGTATCAAAATCATTTTTGACTTCTGTATTGCCAAAATACAGAAAATTCATCATTCCGCTTTTAGTGGAATAGACTTTGTATGTGTTGAATGTTAAAATATTATATTCAAACTTACAATATGCTGAATAAACCTTGTTTATAACGAAGAAGGAAAAATTTCACAAAAATCAAACAAAACAAACTATAACTATTTCAACATTCACACATTCACCTTTACTACTATGTACATATCATAATAGATTAAGAATTTATATGCATATTTCATTTGAAATACATACAGAAACAATATACAAATATACACGGTTTTTCATCACATAGTTTTCTTTTTACAATTTTGATTAATAAATGTTTTGAATTCCATTACAACTGTAATATTTATTTTAATAACTACTTACTGATTGAAGCATTGTTCTTTGTAAGAAAAAATGGTGTTCACTACATTATTATGAAAAATATTAAAGTTATCATTTTAAAATATTGAATCATATTTTAAAATAAACCTAGTATAATGTTATGTACATTTCTCGGAAGTTATGCAAGACAACGTAATGCTGCTATATTGAGAGACGTGCTAATATGAACAAATGCATAACAAGTAAAATGTAAAATATTGAATTTGTCATCAGGTGCAATTCTAAATTTAAAGACAGAAACAGCATTAAATCACATACAACTCCAATTTCATGACATTTTCGTTAGCAGTGACTATAAATAATCTTAGATTCATATAGCAGCATCATAATTCATATTTAATAATTGTTTTATATGACTTATAATAAATTATTATTATTATCATAAGATGCAAAAAAAAGTAGAGAAATTCCACAACAACTTATTCATTTTGTAAATACATACATAAGATATAAAGTTTATTTTTACAAAATACTTCACAAATAATAAAATATGCATTCCAAAATGTTTCTGGAATAGTAAAAGGTCAGGATGCACTTAAAAAAATTCTGCGGTTTACACAAAAGAAACATATTAGTTTATGCTCATATTTGTTTCAAGAAAAATCCTGGTTTAAAATAATCAAAAATATAGATAAATTTTGAATTTTATGACAGAAAATCCAAATCTTCAGACTACTCACATGTTTTAAGAAAAAAATCCCCATCTTAAAATAAATAAAAATATAGATCAATTTTGAATTTTATGAACGTAAACATATATATTACACAAAAAAAAAAACTAGTATAAAATTAATTTGATGTTAAAATTTCAATATACTGTGGACATAAATCTTTAAACTTTACAGCAGCTATAGCTCATTTTTAAACTTATTTGAATTAATTTAATTAAAAATCTTTATTACAATTTTGTTTTATAATACATAACTTTTTTTCATATATACAATATTGTGAAGAAATTAGAAAATAAAAATATATAACACCATATTTCAAACAATTAATAAATATGAATATAAAATTTAAACTTCGATCACTCAACATATCATTAACTGCATTAATAATCTCTGTTAAAATTAAATTTCATAGACACATAACCAGCAAGAACTTACCATCATCTGTGTTTATCACAAAGAAAGAGATAAGTTTTATATAATATAGTAATATTGTATCACCATTTTTGTTTTAAATACCCAACATTATTTTGTTATATGAGGCAAGTTCAAAAAATGTCTGGGCAGTTTGACCAGTCCTGCTTGGCTTTGGCCTCCCAGTATTTACCGCTATATACGTGAACAACATTTTCTGTACCGGGTTCTTGCTCCCTTGTAAACCATAAAGGTTCATAAGGTGGATAAGGCCGACCTTCTTTCGCAGCTAATTCTGCTTCAGCTTCTCGCTCCCTCCTTCGCGCTCTTTGCTTTTCTTCAAGTCTTAAAAAAAATACAATATATATAAGAAAACTAAATTTTTATTCTCAAATATTATCCATACCTTTGGATACTAAAAGTGAAATGTGAGCTTGATTTTTATTTATTATCAATGATTTGTTAAAATTACCTGACTTTTTCTTTATTAGCTTCAGTCCAAAGTCCCTCTTCCATAAGCCTCTGATCAGGACGTAACCTTGTGTCAGTTGGAGCAACACCTTCTTCTGGTTCATTTAGTTGAGCGGCAAGAACAGTAAAGTTATAATACTTTTCTGCATCCTCTGGAAGAGGTCTCCTTTGCCATGCAACCTATTAAAAAAAATACATGTGACATTATAACTAATTATAATATTCACAAAACCAATGCACTTAAACAATGAAAATATATTTACAAACCTAGTGATAATAGCTTATTGAACTTTTAGTATTTATATTTTAGAAACTACAATTACATTGAAAGTTGAAACCAACTATCTCTTGTTTGTTGCACTTTAACAAAGTTATTTGATGACGAAACACAAAATTTGCCATTGAGATATATAGTACTGCTAAATAATGTTAAAAATAAAATTCTAAAGTAGTGCCCTTAACACAAAAACCAAAATTTATACAAATTTAAAGAATATGTAATATAATAAATAATGTTAAGTTTATTTAGAAACATCCATTTAAAAATATCTCAAATATTATATCAAATACCTTATAAGTTCCAGTTTTATATACAGGATTTTCAGCCGAACCAGAAGTTGATATCACTTTTGCAATTTCAATTTTGCAGTCCCATGTTCCATTGACAACCCAGCTAACCTGAAATTGATAGAATAATTCATAAAATTTATATAACAATCACTATTGTTTGTATTTATAGTACTTAAATAAAATGTTGGTATATAATTCCAAAATAGAAAAACATTTCTATGATGGAAGTTTATTTGACTAAACAAACTATACTCACTTGTCCAGAATTGTCAACAACAACACCTTTAACTTTTCGTTGTGTGTCTCTTGTGAAATATGAATATGGAATATATTTTAAATGGCATGTAACACCACTGGCATTATTCTGACCAACTATTTCCATATCACCATGCTGATCTACCCACAACTTGCCTACTATTATATTGTGTACCGTTGTTGTTACCTGCAAATAAAATAAACATAATTTAATATTAAGATATTATAGAACATGATATACTTCTTGAATTCATGATGATGATTATTATCATTTTTTTTTATTACATAGCAATTTTTACACCTGACCTTAAATAGATAAGTAACTGTAGGATTTAAAAAAAAAAATGACTTCAAATATACAAAATCTTCTGACCATTGCCAAAGATTTTGAAAATTAACATATTATGATTATTTAGTGATTATTATTAACTGACCTTCCTCCATGAATATCTATTTCCATTATCAAATTCAACATGTGCAGTTCCTAATGGAATAACTTGCAAATATTTGCCTCTAAACTTTGACGTCATTGTAAATTCTTGCCAGCATTTCCAGCCTTTTCCTTCACAAAATTGTGCTACCATTGGAGGGTGGTGTGACACCTAAAACCAAGTAATAAGAGCATAAAATAAACATGTTGCCTCATTAAAAATAATATGTTTTACCTGTTCAGAAATAGCTCTCCATCCCAAATCCATAGTCCTATCACATTCATAAGTCTCGCCAAGTAATGGATTAAATGGCTTTGCTGTTCTATCACTAGTCGTAGCATATGAAGAAACCGTAAATGCAGCTACATAAGCTAACTGTTCACTCATGTCCGAACATCGGGCAGCCTGATCTAATATATCAGCATATTCATAATCTTCTGTGAGACGCTGAAGCATGGATAGAGGCTCAGAGAAATTTACAGGCATAGGTATTTTGGACAGTTCTTTTCCTAAAGAATTAATAAACAATTTTAACAATATATCCATGATGTATAAGAATTATCTATTACTGATAATATTTTACTTACCAATACAATTTTTCATGATAGACCATAGATTTAAAGGATAGTTAGGTTTATCTGGTACTCTTGTCCTCCTTTGTCGAGCACCACCAATTAAAGCATTTGACACTGGTACCACAGAGTTATTCATTTTTTGTTCAGTTCCAGAAGCCAACTGATCGGAAGTCTCACTAGCTACTACTAAGACCTAAAAGAAAGTTTATTTAGTATCACATCTGGCTAGAATAATTTATCTAATTACATTTGGATACTGGCAACAGTCTAATTCTTTTAATTTTATACAAAAAATAAAAAAATCTTACATTTTTTATTTGTAATGGTTTGCTTATTTCTTTTATATTAAATTAAATAAAAAATCAATTATTGTGAAATTAGCTGATAGTATAGTATAGTAAAACAATACTTAAAATAATTTGTTGAATAAAAATTGAAATATAAATATTGATAATAGAGTTAAGCAATGTAATGAAAATACATAAATAATCAAAATGACTTCTTTATTATACAAGGACTCAAGGACTCAGGTTGCTCAAATCGTACACCAGATAATCTGATGTCTGATAATTAAAATTATATCATCAGGTGCCGTTAAATAGAACTATTTATTTGAGCAAGCAAACAGTTGGAAGACTGGCCGACTTTATGAAATAGAAACTATCAAAAAGTAATCGTTTCGTAAAGTTCCTATTATTATTTTTGACTTCGTTGTTCATTTATGGCATTTTTTCTTATTTACTAAAGTTTATTTATATTACTTATTTGGCAATTGTTAATCATAAACCAACTAAATAAATATTCAGTAAATGCAAATTATTTTGTTTTGTTCATATAGCACTAAATATTACAGAATTATTTCTTAGGATTAACACGACTTAAACAATAAAAAAATCAAATAGAGATATAAAAAATAATTTTTTGCAGTGGAAAATTAGCAATATGAAATTAAAGTTGACATTAATTAATATTTAATTAATGTATAAAAAAAATTAACTCTTATGAAATTATAAAAATAGATTTTTAATGAAATCGAATTACTTTTCTTTGGTGATATCTTTACCAAGATTTTTTTTTAATTCCTATATAATTACTATCTGCCTGGAAAGACATTCAGTAATTTTGGTGACTAATGTGTATAGATAATATTCTAAAATGCTACCCAGTGGTAGAAAAAATTATAAATCCAAATTACATGTTGACTATACTAAATCTAATGTGTTTACCAAGATTAGATTTAATTTAGTTAATCTTAAACATTTGTATGAAAATACCTACAACATAACGATATGTATTAATATCAATTTGAAAGATATACATAACTAATAACATATAATCTTTGAGGGTAAAATGAAAGGAATGAAAGGAATGGGAAGAAGAAGAATGCAGACAATTGACGACTTATGCGAAAAGAGAAAATACAAGAAACTGAAAGCCGGAGGGCAGGATTATCAGGAAGAATGAAAGCAGAAGTTCGGAAAGAAAAAATAGTGGTAATGCGAATGATAGACAAAGGGTAAGGGAATCATTTATTTGTGGAGGCTCTCACACCATGGACCTGCCTTCGGGCAGACTACAATTTATATATTATATTATAATCTTTGAACAATGTATAAAATTTGATTTAAAATAAAAACCTTTATGCACTAAACAAAAAAAAAAATGAGTTTTTTACCTGTTTACTTTCGCTCTTATCCTCCTGGTCGGAACCACTGGACCCTTCCGAATTCCTCCTCTGCTGCAGCGGTATCTTGAGTATGAAGGAAGAGTCCTCCTTGTTGGAAGTCACGACACCAGTACCGGAATTTGGAGGCGCGTTTCCACCAGACAGATTCGTGTTAGAGCTAATGATCGCACCAGTCGGCGTGTAGCCTTCTTGAGCATCGTAGAATTCGTGCTCATCTTCATCGTCCTCGTCCGTATTGGACGTATTCGCATTTCCGTCTGGGAAAGGAAAATTACCTGGTCAATGAATAATTAAATACATACATATTCGGTAAGTAAACTTTGTAATAAATCTTTATTGCGCAAAGGTTCAAAGAACCCACAAAGCAAAATCCAAGCAAAATATTCTGTTCGTAAACATGTTTGTGTTTCAAATAGAAGCCAATTCAGTACCAGTAAATATAATTAAATACAAAACAGTAAACATAAATAATATTTCACACATATCTGAGCACGTTCATATGCTTTAACATCCCAAGATTAGTCATATCCTTTATAAACTGGATATTTTATTAATCTAATTAAACATTTAAAAAAAATGTCCTATACATTGGGTGTCGAATTAACAAGTATTGAAATGATTATCCATACGGTGATAAAAATTGGAAAATATATGCAGTATAAACATTTGTATAATAATAAAATATAAATGATATAAATATAAAATAATAAAAATAATTAAAGCTCAAATGGAAAATACCAAAAAGTTTTTGTTGTGAACATGAATTGGAATATTGTGAACATGAAATACAGTATTTTAATTTTTCAATATAACATTAAATGTTAATATTTGCATTTATATATTCTGCTCTCTAAATGTATTACTTATAAATTAATTAAGTATTATATTTATATTATTAACATATAAAATATACCAATGGTCCATAAATGTATTAAAAATCCAGCTAGGCATATGAAAAATACTGTAACAAATGAATAATTTAATTATTAATTATTTTAATAACTTAAAAAATCATCAACATACATACATACAAATAAAAATGTAAAACATCTCCAATTAAAAAAATAATTTATTGAAAAAATTTAAAAAATAAATTTATTGAAAGTAAAACAAATACAATTTGACATAAATGACAGTTGAAACTCAAATCACATTAATGACATTGTAAAGTCAATTTATTATTATTATTTTTTTGATTTTTTTTATTTGTAAACGTTTGAAATTGGTGAAAATATATGGAAAAGAATTATTTATGATAAATATAAATTGGTCTGTATTTTAGTACATAATTTTACAAGAAATAAAATTTTCAGTTGCCTCAAATTTTGAATATAAGAACTAAAGGTAAAATTATTTATATAGGTTAACAATATTAAGATTTTGCACTTGAATCTAACTAAAAATATTCATCAATATATAAAAATGTATAGTTACTCTGTTACGTTGTAAATACTCCATAATACTAATTATTTCCAACGGTTTCAAGAATTATTCGTTTATTATTTATAAAACAACAACGATCTATAATTGTAGGTTAAACTGCTAAATAAATAAAATGCCTATGCAGCTAATATTTCCTAGACACGACAAGGAAACATATGTCAACACAATTAAAAAAGTATTGACAAACTTCTGAATTATAAACACCGTTTATTAAAATAAATTTATGAGATATATTCGCGTTTGATGATTCATCCGAAAGAATTGTCATTTAACCATCTCCATATTGATACAACCTGTACTTTTGCAACAAAAATTTTGAGGTTATGGCATTTTGTGCAAAATATTTTACGAATATATACAGTACTTACTTGTACATTATTTACAATTAAAACAAATATAAAACTCGATAAAATAATTATTACAACAAACTATTCATTTTCACACATTTATTAAACTCGATATAAAACCATTCGCGCACTTTTATAGCATTAGGGTGTATATAGTTAAAATGGAAGATTTGTTAATAAAAGTAATCCGATGTAAAAATGCTACGAGATAAAATAAATTAATTTTAAAAGATGTTCTTGAACTGTTAATCGCTACTAAATAATTTGTAATAAATAAAAATCTAGAATTTTAACTAAAAGTGACAGCACGATCATTCTGACGTAACGTAAATGTCAGAATTAAACGTGTGGCACGCGTGCCAACGTTTTGCACCGCACTTCATTTGATAACAGAAGAGTAAGCAAATATAAACAGAGCTGCCCAACCTTGAATACCTCAGCAGAAAAAAATAACGTCAAATGCCAATTCAAATAATAAATACGTATAAAATTCAATCATTACGTATAGTATTAAATACGTATGCTTAGCTTTATTTATTAAAATAGAAGATTATCAGATATGTGATATGCGGTATTTATTAAACACTTATCTACATGAGATGTGTTTAGTTTAATGTTTTTAGTTTATCTACTTTATTGTTTTTCTAGTATTATTTTTATTATTTACAAATTTTATTTATTAATTTTATTATTATCATTATTTGCTTTTATTTTATATTAAATCATCATACAGATATCATTTTAATGAAAATTCTATCCTTCATTTGATACTCTAATTTAGTTATATTTATGTTATTATTCACTTATGTTACTAGATGTTATATTATTTAGCAGATGTAACAGATATTGTAATTAAAAAACAGATGTGTTTAGTTGAGGTGACCATATTTTTTAAATTCAAAACCGGGACTGCGACTTTCAGATTCGAGGAGGAGAGGGGGGGGGGGTTAAACTTTATAATAACAAATGCTATTTAAGGATACAATAAAAACTTTTTTTTTCATATAAATAATTTCTTTTTTAAATCAGAATTCCGGAATTTTAGTAAGAACTTTAATATTCGATTATATGTAACACTTTTTTATCTATGATATTATGTATATTATATTTTATATTTTTCAATCTATGTGTTTTTTTCGCTTTGGGGGCGTCCATTAATCACGTGATCAACATTTTAAGGATTTTTGGGCACCCCCCTCCTCCTTTGTCATACGTGGTGTTATTCAAAATTACACCTACCAAACCTCACGTGTATTTTTATTTACAAAAAAAATGGTAAAATTTTAAAAATATTTTTGATTATGTTTTTGAATTCAGGTAAAAAATAAATACATACGATATCTTATACTATACCCCCCCTCCTCCCCCTAAAAATCTCACGTAATTAATGGATGCCCCCTTTTATACTTTATATAAAATTCTATTTAATTTTCTTCGTAATTAATTTGTATAAATTAACACTTATTATCATTTCTGATAATATATCTATTGATTTTCGGAAAAACGGGGCAATCCGGAACAAAAGATCTAAATCCGGTACAAATATTGCTTTTAGAAACATCCGGAACACAAGGTGAAATCAGGGACTGTCCCGGCCAAACCGTATGGACCTATGGTCACCTTAGTTTAGTTTATACACAATTTCAAAATTATATCTTCCAAAAATGAAATGAAAGAGTTCTGAGCATCAATTATTCAAATTACAAAATTTATACCAATTATATAGTGCTTAAAAACAATTATAGTTATTTCAATAATAGGGTTCTATTACATTTGCCAAGATTAAAAAAGCTTTTTTAAGAAAAAAATGTTTAGACATTTTTTTTATTTATTTAAAACAATTCGACATCGCAAAGGTTATTGATAAAATATTTTAATTAAAAGTTAATTCTATTATTAATTCTTGACCTTTAAAATATATGTACATGCTGTTAAATAGAAATAAATATTGTTATAAATAAAAAAATTATAAATGTTAGTTACAATTAAAAATCTTACGATTCAAAATAAGATGTTAATCGCCGTTAAAATACAGCTAATTTTCTCACAAATAAAAAAATGAAATAAATAAATAAATATAACATTTAAGTAGACATAAGTATTTACTAAAAGTATTAAGTTTATTTGCGACAATCGTTGCTAAGTTTTTCGTTGTAAACAATTGTAAAAATTTCAACAATGTCACCGAAAAAGGAAGAGGTTATGTCTTAACAAGATGATTCTAAGAAAGAGATATTCCACATTTAATACTTTTGTTTGTATAATTAAAATTTAAATTAAAATAAAAAATTATAAATAAATAAACTGGTATCAAAGTACATTTTATTCATTCAGAGATGAACGTATGACTGACCTGACCATGATACATGACGCATTTGTCTATATATTTCAACGATGATCAATTTAAATTACTATCAATTGTCGAAAATGAGTTATAGACTTTGTTGCAACACATTCACGACAAATTTTAAAAAACGAATTATAATATTACTAGAATTATATAATGGTACATCCCCCCGCATTTGATTTTACAAAAAATTTAGGCGTGCCACGAAATTGTAAAAATATAAAAACGTGAGAAACGTGATTCAAAATAATGAGATAAGATAGATATTAATTTGTGCAAAAGTCAAATTCGAAAATTCTTAGTCCCAAAAACAATGCAAGATTTTAATTTCTACCCAGAAGAGTAAACCTGAGGTTCTCCTTGTGAGACAAGAAACTATCTTTTATATAATTAGTTAGCTAAAAAATAATATTTTCAGCAAATTAGACACACAACACACACAAAAAATGAACAAAAAAATTAGAAACACTTTTCAAGATACTGAAACTTTTTAAAAAAAAATTAACTGTACCTCTCACAACAAGTAACTTGCATTACGATCAAAACAAATTATAAAAAATGTCTCAAAACATTCTTTACAGAGAAATCTAGAACCTATCAAGATTTTTTCTTATGAACTTATACTCGATGAGTGGGGATTGTATCAAAAAATTCTTTGTACCATTTAACTAAACATCGCAAATAAAAATAAACAATTATGGAATTTATTAATTGTTCTTCGAAACCTCTGATAAGAAGCATTTCGCTTAATAAAAAAATCGGATGATAAGCTAAATACATTTTTAAAAACGTCATGATAAATAAACTAAGCTCGTTGAGCGAGGTTACCAGAAAAATTATTTTTGGAATACTAAAAATAAATCTTTAAATAAACATTTAAGCATTTTATTATTTTTCTTGAAGTGGAAACTCTTAACAAGATTTTTTTTATAATAAGTAATTCGCACAACAAGCAAAAATATTTTGAATTTCTCGAAGGAGAAGTTTGTTTTTGCAAAAAAAAATCCGATTTCCAAATTTTATGTTTTCTCAACGTTTCAAGTCATTCTGAATCGAATGAGACCAAATTTGAAAAAATTATGTGTGTTTGAATTATGTGAGCCGATTTTTGACCTTTCATAAACGTTTTCTCAAAAACGGCTGGAACAATTTCAAAAATTTGAAAGCCATTCGATGTATCTCGATAGGAACTATCGTTGATCAGCTTTGCGCGATGTTCGGTCGAGCCGTTTCTTTCTAATCAGCAAAATAAGTGTAAATGCTTCGTCCACGTTTTAGACCTCAATTTTGAATCAATTTTAAAAATTCAAAAACTGTGCGAAGGATATTGATTAGTTTTTGGTAAGATCAGCCAGACCGTTTTTTTCGCAATTAAATTTTTTTGTGTTTTTTTTGACGATTTTGATGAAACTTTGTATAAGTATAGAGTTTAAATAACACTAAATATTACCTACGATAATAATAAAATAATATAACCTACGATAAGCGGTTGAATTATAAAAAACATCAAAGCTTATAATTTTTCCGCCAGGTAGAGCGATTTTAATCAAAAGCATACGCAAGTTTCGTAGGTAGCTACTGATTACAGTTGACGACCACACTTGAATAAATAACATTTTTAAAACGCGGAATAGATGAAAACAAAAGTGTTAAACAAATGAATTTAATTTATACAATTACAGATATTACAAGAATATCTGAAAGACGTCTATTGGAAATCGCAATGAAAAAAATAGTAA
>NW_020538040.1:13535495-13582302 GCF_003426905.1 Ctenocephalides felis
AAATTTGAAAAAATTATGTGTGTTTGAATTATGTGAGCCGATTTTTGACCTTTCATAAACGTTTTCTCAAAAACGGCTGGAACAATTTCAAAAATTTGAAAGCCATTCGATGTATCTCGATAGGAACTATCGTTGATCAGCTTTGCGCGATGTTCGGTCGAGCCGTTTCTTTCTAATCAGCAAAATAAGTGTAAATGCTTCGTCCACGTTTTAGACCTCAATTTTGAATCAATTTTAAAAATTCAAAAACTGTGCGAAGGATATTGATTAGTTTTTGGTAAAGATCAGCCAGACCGTTTTTTTCGCAATTAAATTTTTTTGTGTTTTTTTTGACGATTTTGATGAAACTTTGTATAAGTATAGAGTTTAAAATAACACTAAAATATTACCTACGATAATAATAAAATAAATATAACCTACGATAAGCGGTTGAATTATAAAAAACATCAAAGCTTATAATTTTTCCGCCAGGTAGAGCGATTTTAATCAAAAGCATACGCAAGTTTCGTAGGTAGCTACTGATTACAGTTGACGACCACACTTGAATAAATAACATTTTTAAAACGCGGAATAGATGAAAACAAAAGTGTTAAACAAATGAATTTAATTTATACAATTACAGATATTACAAGAATATCTGAAAGACGTCTATTGGAAATCGCAATGAAAAAAATAGTAAAGCAAAATTTTATTCTCGAAAGAAATAGTTGAACATTTTACTTAAACAGCCGAATCTCAATTCTTGTTCATTAAGTTGATTATGAATACAATCTAAAAGTTCATGCAACTTGCCTTAAGGTAAAATACTATTTACAACTAGTTTTTAAAAATTTGGCTCCATAATATAGTGAGCGGGTCAAGTATGTCACTGCTGTAAAAACCAAAAAAAAAAATTCAAGAATTCTTTCTTGATTAAGTTATACTCCACTGCCATAAACAAACAATTACGCAACTTTATTAATTATTATTTAAACATAACACGTTTACCGGAATCATTAAGACGCGCTTTGTAATTTTAGGTGAAGGTCTTGTCGTTTTTGTTTTCGTTTTTCGTAGACGTTTTTTTATAACATGTGTAACGGTATGCGTAGTTCGCAAAAAACTCTAAATATAATGAATCATTTTGAAGGTTGTGTCCATGTCATTACACTAACTGTACTTTAGAGCTCAAAGTTTATGTTTGTTGATTGTTGATACATTTTCTGTTAATGAATTGTTGTATAACTCGAGCACGACTCTTGTTTAGAGAACGTTTATAAATATCCAACATACACACTTGTGAGATTATGAAAAATCCGCTTAACACTTTGCAGAACAAAAGTAAAACTGTTTGCGTCAGTGTTAATTGGATTTACCTAATTTGTTGTCATCATGATATTCTATAATTATATCTTCGTTAGCTTACTAATCTACAACTTTTTATACAACATAATATACATAAAAACTCTATTAAGACTATTTTCCAGAACCTGATCAAAGTGACTTATTATGCTAAAAAATCGTATTAAGCATAATCGTCTTAACGGGGCTCTACGGTATTAAAATTAAATATGACTCATTTATTCATAATGAATACTTTGAAATTGTTTCTAAAAAATCATTTGGTTTAAAGGTCAACATATTTCATCAATAATTTATGTACTTTCAAATGAATCTTGCATAAACTTCCCGATATTTGTAAATAATCTCTTTGAACAATAAGTACAAAGATTTAAGCTCGGTGCACACGACGCCAGTATTTCTTGTAACATATTTTCTGTTAAGTTTTTATCGTAAGATGGACTATTTTATTGGAATGCAAATATAAAATATGCATGTATTAGGATAATCTATGTGATTATGTTATCTCATATTTATTAGAAAAAAATAAAATAATAATAATAAAAAAATAAAAAATGCTGGAGTTATATTTTACATACAGGTAACCCCCGTATAACACAGTAGATACGTTCCAAAAAATAGTTTGTGTTATAAGGGGGATGGTTTCAATTATTAACCCGTGTTAGAGTGAATCCGTCTTATAAAAGTACCGTGTTATGCGGGGGTTACCTGTAAGTTCAACTTACAAGCTTGACAGAAAATATGTTACAAGAAATACTGGCATCGTGTGCACATCACGCCAGTATTTCTTGTAACATATTTTCTGTCAAGCTTTTATCGTACAGTGAGCGTATTTAAACGTAAAATATAACTCTAGCAATTTAATATTTTTTATTATTATTATTTTATTTTATTCTAATAAATATGAGATAACATGAACACATAGATTTATCCTAATACATATATGTTTTATGTTTACATTCTAATAAAATAGTTTATTTGTACGATAAAAACTTAACATAAAATATGTTACAAAAAATACTGGCGTCGTGTGCACCGGGCAAAAAATTTTGAATTTATGAAAAATTTCCGAAGAATCAATGAATTTTTTAGAATTAGGTTAGATTTAGAATTTATTCTTATTGCTCGTTTTCTATAATATAAATCGCCGAAACAAAGCAACAACTAAAAATGTCATACATTTTTAGTTGTTGCTTTGTATCTTTAATATCTATTTAATATTTCAAAAATATTCAGTATGTATTTATATTATTCATAGTATATCGTGAAAATGTCAATACATTAATTGATATATTAATGTAGCCAAGGTAAGAAATTTTCATAAGAATTGACAGGTAATCTAGAGTCGAGTCGATAACGCGACAAATTGCAAACAGTTATTGCAAAATTTCAAAAAAAAGAAATCGCGCAGGGTCCGCCATCGAACTTTTTTTTAATTTTGTTCTAAGAATATATAGTTCTTTTAGTTCTTGCTATAGACCTCTTTTTATTTTTTTTCATGATTTACCGGAAAGATTGTACTTTCACATAAAAGAAGAACTTTGAAAAAATATTCAGCATTTTTTTCAAAAAAAGTTGTTTGGCGGACCTCATAGAAAAAAATAAAATCACTCACTTGGTCTGTGTCTAGTGGCGGCTTTCTCCAAATTCGAATGTTGTCTTGCAAGTTGTTCGACCATTTCCTCCAGGTGCAACTTTTGGTCTCTTTCGTGTTGTAACATTTTTGACCACTTGTGTCCCTGAGCTTGAGCTGTTGCTTGATATTCTTTACACGCCTGGAAATAAAGAAAAACATATAAAATTAACTAAAAATGTCTCACATTAACATTTAAAAAAACGAGCATTAATATATACAATAATTGTTGTATTGATAATTGGACCGTGCACCATGTGCTAAAATTTTAAATAATGTCTCACCTAACTTCTAAACCAGTATTTTTTTTAAAAATAAATACTATAGATAATAAATAAAAGTTCAAGAATTAATCAAAATCTAAATTCCGTTAAAAGATTTAGACTCAAAATAAATTATCAGCGAAATGAATTTAGGAAATTTTTAAACAAGGATAAAAATCTGTACGTTCCCATTTTACTATTTTTAATTCTTCTATATATCAGTAAATAGAATCAAATATCAAAAACTTTATGAACCAAATTGAAGTATTTACAGAAAATTGAGTACCTACTCTTAAAGTTCGTTAAGCCAAATAAGTTAGATTTTTTTTGTTCAAATCAAAAGCAATGTATGTAATTGGGTGATCGGAGTAGTATTACCTTATCAAGAGCATTAACAAAAGAAGTGCTAAATGAATATTTTTTTTTTCGAATTTACTGTTTTTAAGCAACGGCGTGATGATATTATAAATTAATAAATCCAATATACTTGTATTAATTATAATTAACTTACATTGATCATAGCAGTAGATGCTATCCTAAATAACGTTGTCTTTTCAGTGATGGCTTTCGATTTTAACGTTACTTCTTCAGTCTGCTCCAATTCGTTAAGAGCCCTTTGCAAGGCCGCACCATGTTTTGACACCAATTCTGCACAGGTTTGTAAATCTTCTAACCTGTAAAGAAAAATATGATTCCATTAGATTAATTAACTTATCGAAGGAGAAGTTTATGTTTTCATAAAAAAAATCCACTCGGAATAATGTGTAATAAATCCACTCGGAATACTTTTAATCACTCATAAATTAATTTATTTTTTATTGTTTAAGTCGATTATTTACACATATCGAGAAGTTCATGAAACTTGCCTTAAGGCAAAATACCAATACTAACTAGTTATATATTAAATTGTAGCAGGATTCATGTATTTTAATACCAATAGAGTATTTATAGAATAAGATTGTTAGAAAAATTAAGGGGCGCAACATTATTTTTCAAAAAATATGGATGGGGGTATGAGTAGGTTGGTAACCACTGCCTTAAGTAAAATTCTACTTACATCTAGTTAATAATTATTTTTATTTACCTTGATGAAAGTTCTCGTATGACCAAATACAATTCCTCGGCGGGTTTGGTGTTGGTGGTATTGTCTTCCTCCTCTTCCTCGCTCTCAATGGCACGACTAGGGTCATAAATCACATTTCTTAACTTTAATAAACTTTAAATTTCTAAAACATGTAAAAGGTAACAAAATATATAATGTAAAAAAATAAAAAATGACTAACAAAAATCTGTACACTATAATAATTTCAATATATTTACTTATAAAAACAGCAAAAGGTATTCATGACTTCGGCGCGACTTTACATTTTGCAACCGGTCTTGAATAAGTAAAAGATGAATGGTAACCGAAAATTAGGTTCGTCATAGTTTTTACTAAAAAACTTTTACATTATACACTTATCAATTTAATTTACACTTGAACTTAAAATTTAATGTTACATCCGCTGCTGTAAGTTTTAAACGTTTAAAATTTCTGAACTGACATTTAATTGTCAAAACCCATAATTAAATATGAAAATTGTACTAAACTAACCTCATATCATGCATTTGTACATAGATTTGTACACGTACTAGAAAATGATAAGATCTGTATACATAAGAGATAAAAATTAAAGATAGTACATGAATAGTGAGTTTGAGTACTCTGACAGATTTTGACGAAATTAAAATTTGCTGTCATTTTTAAAACATATATGAAAAAATTCAAATTATTATTATTATCCGTACATGAAAAAACCATATTTATAGTATAGATGAATTTTCTACCCTATGTTACTCAAATGAAAAATAGTTCCACGTCTTTACTGCTTGTACTTCGGATTTCAATTCGCTATATTTTCTTTTACCGTGTTAATAGTCGATCATTATAAGCTATTTCAAGTATTATAATATTGAAAAATCTCATTTAATGATAATTGCAAGTATAAAATGTTATAAGAGCATAATCGAGTTAATTCATGGATTTAATATTAACTAATTAAATTTAATTATAAATTCTCATTATGAGAATTCTCTAAATTACCCGATAACAACTATCCGAAAATGTTATGTACAAGTAGTATGCTTATATGAAAAAGGCGGATTAAAATAGCTTCTCACATTCATAATTTTGAACTTTTATTTTAAATTTTTAGAAAATTTACAAAAATTATGAAAATGAATTTCTTAACCGCGTGAAATAAGTCTTAATTATTTTTGAATAATTATGAAAAAAAATGAACAAAATTTTACAACAAATTTGAGAGCTAAAAAACAAAGATCCAAAAATATAATGTAAAATATAACATATAACCGAATAATAAAGTTCGATTCGAAAAAAAAACTCATTTAAAAAAGTCGGATTTTTATTGCATTCTTTAATAGTATTTGTTATTTTAAAACCCTTAAATTTTTTACCGTCCCGGTTTTGACTTGAAAAATATGGTAACCTTAATAATATATATGAGTTTATTATCTTAACAATGTCATTTAAATATTGCAATTCCCTTTTGTCTTAATTAGCTTAGTATGTACGTGAAAAAAAAAAAGATCAGCAATTACCCAAAAACCACAATTCAACGATTGGGATATTTATGATATTATAAATAAATATATATTAAGTAGAATTTGAAAATCAAGAAAAGATTAGAATTAGAGAAGATCAAAATTAAGTTGAGTTGAATTTGAATAAAAAAATAGAAGTAAGAAGTAAAAACAAGATTAGAATTCAAGAAGATCAGATTTAGAAAATAAAGAAGAATGAAGAAATCAGTTAGAAGAACATTACAATAGAATGAGATATAAATTAAAAGCTTGACTCGAATGATCCGAATTACTTAATTCGCGTTGGCACATCACTATTCATTGCAATTACAATCATTTTTTTTTTGATTATAACAAACTATAAAATGTACAATAGTGGATAAAATTATATTACTGAATTTTATATGTTGTGATGTTATATGTAATGCAATATGTACTTTATAATTCAAATATCGCGCCATTACTTCTCCCACCATAAACATGTATCCGCCATTTTATATTATTTTTAATGTAAAAACTATGTAAAATAAATTCTCTTCTTGGTCGACAGCGAAACAACTAACATTAAAATAAATTAGTATATTTTGAAGCGTTTTATTTTTACCAATTAGGCTGAAATTTTTGAAACATTACAAGCCTGACAGAAAAATAAGTTTAATCATTCATAATCATTAATAATTAATTCCTTCAAATAAGATTATCTTTTTTATTACTTCGAATAAAATTATTTTATTAAAAAAAAGAAACTTCTATTTCCCAACTTACATAGCCTTCGCCTTAGCCAATTCCAAAGCCGTCACCCAGCTTTGTCTTTCTACCTCAGTCCCAGCTTTAATGTGAAACGTCTGGGTGCCCCCATTTGAAATGACAAACGTGCAGGAGTCCGCAGTGTGAATGAGGGCCCCGTGCAGGGATATGGTGCCACGACATGTGTGCGCCATTTCGGCTTGATTTCTGTGGAAGAAATTGTCAGAAAAATTGAATTAGAGGGAATAGAATACATATCTTGAGGGATATTATAAATTGTATAAATTAATTTACTTGAAAGTAATAGCCTAATAGTAAATTAACGCATTCACTGTTGCGAACGCATATGGTGCGTGAGACTGTTTTCAATAGCCAGGCGCCGAACGCAACAGATGCGTTCGCCTTTCTTGAACGTTAGAGTAATATTTTAATAAAAATAAAATGCTTGAATTAAACAACTATTTTAAACATAAATAGCCCTATTTAACCTATTTTCGCACATTTTTTTTTAAATTTCCCTTTAACATGTCCAGATGGTTTCAATCAATCATAAATTACTTTATTTTATATTTAACAAATAACAAAGTTTAGCACATAGAGAAGTATAAGTAACACAAGGTTAGCAGTGAATGTGTTAAAATGAAAATCGAATCAAATACTTAAAATATAAATCGAAATAGCGTATGTAAAATCAAAATATAGGAACCGATTCTGTCGCATAACAGAAACATGTTATGGCAAGGCTATGTTACGCTTCAACTTCCATACATTATGCTACTGAATCATACTGCATACGGCAAAATATCATGTATTTACTTTGTATTCAGGCGTTTTATACATAAACCGCAACGTCACTCGTATGTTATGAACCTGAGTCAGAAAAACCCTGTTATCTAACATCGTTTTTTTTCTACATTTGTGCGGTTTCTAGGTTTGGTTTTCTATCTGACAACCCAAGAAAAAAGCCTGACTGCACAGCAACCACATGGCTTTTGTTAATATTTAGTATGGAAAGTTCTTCATAACATGACCTTTGCCATAACATTTTTCTATTATGCGGCAGAATCGAGCCCATAATTCATAACTTAGATATAATAATCATAAAATAAATTATGTTAATAACTTTAATATTGACCAATTGTTTAAAAATTATAGTCATGTTATTTCGTAATTCAGAAATTTTATTATTTCTGTAATTGTCATAATCAAAAATAATTAAAAAAATAGATTGGTTTAGAAAACAATATTCTTTCTCGAAATAAAGCATCATGTATCTCACATCTTGTTAGTGGAAAAAACATAAAAACTATAATCAATTAAAAATTATAATTAAATGATTATAATCATCGAAATTATAATCAATGTATTTACGCAAAAATTTTATTTTAAGAAATATAATGCATAATACTAATTTTAATATTAAGAAATATTTTTATATTAGGTTATTCACTTAAATAAAAATATTATTCTTTAGGCTGATATAGGATTGTGCGCCAAAAAATTTAATTATTTATACGAAATAGTTTTGTTTACTTTCTTTTAATTTCATGAATTATAAAGAGCAATAAATCAAATTTTACTTCTTTACTATTACAAAGGTAAAGGTAAAAACATTAAATTAATAATTCATTAAAATTAATTTCTTCATTTAATTCAAATAAATGAAAGAAATTTTATAGGAAAGTTATAACATGAAAATATCGATCTCAAAACTGCATCATGATCAAGATCTTCTTGAATCAATCAAATTTAATTATTGAATTGAACTGTTTAAACCACTTGAACTGTAGGTTAATTATTTTCTCAATGTGGTAAAATACGATACAATTAATTTCTGAAAAGCACAGTATTAAAAAAACGTAAAATGTTTCATCAAATTACAAATTTTACATCAAAAGTGTTTGGAATGAGTTAAAAAACAAGTAATAATTTTCTTAGATCCACGTTTTTTCAGGTAATAAAATATAAATCAATTATGACCCCTTTCTTCCTCACCATTAATAGAAAAATTAACTAAAATCGTATGAGTTTAAAATAGTAATGCCATACTAATTAATAATATTAATAAAATTATATTCTAAAAATATATTTATTTAAAGTTGTAATATCTGTAAACGAATATTTAAAGAAAATTATACAACAAAATATATTTTAAGAGAATATTTTCATTTTAGTAAAATGTCAAGTAAAGACAATAAATATATCTTTATATTTAGATTTATTAAACAATGTAGGAATAATTATTATATTCAAAAACAGCTTCACTATTTAATGCTATTTTAATATTTAAAAAATACCATAAATTAATTGAATAATGTAATGTTTGTGCCACCTTGAATTAAAGAGAGAGAGAGAGCCAATTAATATTTTAAATCATTTAACTTTTTTTAAATTAAATCAGATAAAATAGAAATGTTAGGTTGCAGGTCTATAATTGTATGACTTGGTAGTCACAAACTGTCAAAAAACTGTGTGTATAAAGACATATATGTCTTTGTTGTTCGATAGAGTAGTTATTTGCATATAAAACCTAACCTCCAAAAGGCAAAAACGTTAAAATATTAAATTTGATTAGACTTCACGCATGTGTTATGAAAGTGACATCAGAAAGTTGTACTTTTTTTGGTTGCATATATTTGATTGTTGCACTTATGATGAAGTTGGTATTTGACATTTTAAGTGCCTTTTGGAGGTTGAGTTTTATGTGTAAAACGCCTGATCGCATAGCAAACACATAGCTTTTTGGCAGTTGGTATCTAACAACTCATAGGATTACAGACCCGTAACAAAACATTTCTTTTTTATCCGCGAATTGGTCCATATATGTATCAAAAAATGGTGCAGTATCTTGCTCATTTATGATTTTTTTTATTTCATTAAGATTTATATTTTTCTAGTTAATGCTAAGACTATTAATTATATATAGACTATTGTTATAAAAAGCGTCCTGTTAAAATGCATAACAACAAAAGATGATGGAATACATAGAATATTTTTCCCAATAGTTCCGTCCTTAACGCGTAATACGATTCTAAATGGAATCCAATCAACGACATATACACGCTGACCGTATTTATGGTTCTAGGTCGTCGGATCAATTCAAAGAAACATAATTTAATAATATAGTAGACGTCTTTTGCTTGAGCTCTATAGGTATAGGAAAGATACTATATTTATGAGAATACTTTACATAAGATTCAGTTTACGATATAAAGGATGAGATCACTATGATTCTATAAATAACAAAATTAGTAATGTATTCGACAAATATTCGTATCAACAAAAAAATAATAAAAAAATTGGTTGGATCAGGCGCAAATATGTGAAACGTGTCGAATGAAATGTGGTGAATCTTCCACGTTCGATTTTGATTATATTAGGGTGGGTCAAATTTTTACCCATTGATGGCACATTGCAATTATGGTTTTATGAATCATTTCAAATTTTTTTACCAAAGCAACTTTAGCTCAAAAGTTAACTTCAAGCCAGCGATATTTTCAATAAAGATTTTTCTCCATATATTCAAATAGTATCAACTTACAAGAATCTCATATTTACTCGTCTGGGAATTTGATACAACTTCTCATGTTTATAGAGTTGATAGTCGAAACGAACTCCTAAGAGTCAAAATCTAATATCGATAAAAAATGAATACTTCATGATTTTGTATATGTAATACATATAATCACACACTTGCGTTACATAGAAAGAAATAGAGCAAATGGAACCAATTGAGTGAAAAGTATAATTAAGAAAGAGAATCATAACATTCTAGTTCCTCCCCTAATAAAGTAATGCGTAAAGGCGTTTTCAGTGGTTACAACGAAAATGTGAAGGTTTTAAGAAAAACCATGTTTTTATCTGTTTTTATTTTTTTACTCGAAACGTTATAATAATAAAATTTATAAGTATTTTACTATTTTTTTACAATTCTGATTAAATGCGCCAACTTTTGATGAAACTTGCCAGCACACTTTAGGATATTTTTCTTAAGAAAACCTTCTCAAAGTCTCTCAAAGTTGTAAGACCGAAAATTAAATTCATAGTTTAATAAAAAATCTTAATTCTTGAATATTTGGGGCAATTTTATGCTACTATAGTACTAGAAATGTTATTCACGATTATGGTCCCAAAGTTTAAATGAACAAAATTAATAAAAATTAACCACAACAAAGATCAAGCAAAATGCAAATGTTGGGTGACTTACGAGAGAAAACAACAATAAAATGAATTTAAAAATATGCCTTAAGTTTCTTTTATTTTAAAGATTTTTTAATTTTTAATGCCATCGATTTAGTTTATTATTATCATCATTCGACAATGATTCCGAAATGAGATTCTTCAAAAGAAAAATAACAAAATACCTTTTGATTGCGATTAAAAAAGTTTATTTCAACAAAGACGTTTGAAAGCGCAATATTATTACAAAATATTGGATATGAAAAGTTTTCAAGTTTCTAAAGTTTTACACAGAATAGAAAAACTTAGTACACGTACATGTGTATATGCAATATAACATATATAAGTTGGTGAAAAAGTCTACTATTTCATCTTGAGCAAATGCAAGAAGAATGTATGAAGTTTCTTTTCATAATCATTATCATTGCCAAAGACTATTTTCTTTTAGTATTTCTTTCAGCAGATTATTTGCTAAAATTTCGCTCCATAAATTAAAAAATAAATAAAAGAAGATCACTGAAACTCTGGGTATCAAAATAAAATACTATGTTTATCCCTTCTCGTACACCTGGAGTCTGCTAGACCTCAACGACACCATTGGAGTACCCAATATTGTCATTTTTTTATTCGAAAAATATTGTATATGCTTGTTATTTTCGTGGAAAAAAAACTTAGTTATTGTTGATATTCACAAAGTTATCATTTTTTTTTTAAAAAAAAGACAATTTTTCACAAGGTCGATCGTTTCCGAGCCTTTTTCAAACCTTTAAATTTTCTTTTACAACATTTAAAAATATATTCTGTCGTATTGTAGATAGTTCAAATTTTATTTTCATTTTTTTAATCGAGTGCTTATCCACAGTGAGCGTTTAAACACCGATGGTGTCAAAAAAATTAAAAAAAAAAAAAAAATTACCCAAAAGCAATTGTTTGGTCAACACAAACAGAAATATTTTTGAATCATCCAAATCGAATGCACTATTCTCTCAAACACTGCAATTTTTTGCATATTTAGCTCTGTATCTCCGAAACGACTAGAGCTGCCTGTCTAAACTAATCCCCACTTTTCCTTATAAATACGAATCGAATGTTTTTTGGATCATTCAATTCAGATGTTCAGCTCTCTTAAAAACTCAATTTCTATTTTTTGCACTCTTTGCTCTGTATCTCCGAAACGGCTGGACCTGGATTTGCAAAAACTAATCAGCACATCTCCTTATCAATAGGAATCGAATATTTTTTAAGCCATTTAAATCGGTTGATCCGTGCGCCCGAAAACGTGGACGAAAAATTGTATCCATACATACATACACACACACACACATCTTTTTTTTCTAACAATAAGCCAAAACGTTCAGAAACCTCCAAAACGTGAAAATATGCAAAAATTTTCAATTTCGATTTTTGGACGATTACAATAATTTACCCTATGGTAAATTAATAAAAAAAATATAGAGATTTAATCCCGAGCTTAATAAATGTGTCCTAGACTGAGGTAACCTAGCAATAGCAAATCTATTACTCAAAACTACTTTTCTCACAGGCCTATAATATTTTAAGGTTTTTTTTTGAATATCTATCCTATCACCATGCGAAGTTTCATCAAAATTCCAGAATAGTAAACCTGAGGTTCACCTTGTGAGTTTTCATTCAATTTAGTCTAAAATGAAAAGAACTCCGCATATTTGAATAAAATATAATCTAACGCCTCTATGTATGTGGTTTCAATTTAACAAAGCCATTCTACGATCCCATCGACATCTCCTATTCTTATTTTATAATTCGATCAACAATCGTTTTACGACTCGACTAGGTCATAACCGAAACAAATTTTACATATGTGACTCTATTGACTAGTAAATCACGTAGCCGTCGAACATTGTTTATAATAATATCCAACTACTTAAATATGTCTATATTTGTAAGTACATACTAGTCATGCTTCCAATAAAAATTCAAGATAAACAAAAGTTGTGGATAAGCCCATGCCACTAACGATAATTGATTGATTACGGTTTGCGTAATCGCGATAGAAAAAACGTTATCGCATGTACGGGAAAATCTAACAATTATAAAACACACTTGGTAACACCTTTTATTTCAAATATAGTTATAATAAAATATTTTATAGTATTAACCCTTTTTATTACGAGTGTATTTTTATCAGAAGTGACACTGCTGTATGAGCCAGCAAGCCGCCCAAGTATTTGATGCATAAAATATTTTAAGATTTTTTGATACTGACAGTACAAATGCATAAAAAAATTCCCGAAGGAGAAGTTTATGTTTTCATGAAAAAATCCGAAATCCTAATTTTATGTTTTCTCGACGTTTTCAAGCCATTCTGAATCGAATGAGACCAAATTTGGAAAAAGTATGTATATGTGTGTGTGAACAGTTCTTTTTACCTTAAATCGACGTCTTCGCAAAAACGGCTTTATGCGACGATCGGCCAAGCCGTTTTTTTGTAATTTGTAAAAAAGTATGAAACTTTTTGTCCACGTTTTAGCACACAATCCTGATTCGATTTTCAACTAGTGGTGCATGGCATTGAGCCTGAAGGCAAATAGCTGTAACTTCCCGTATCCAAAATTATTTTTTTAAAAAAAGATTTTTTTTGAAACTTTGAACCTTGAAACTCTTGAACTTTGAAAAAATTAGGTTTTTCAAAAAAAATGACATTTTGGGAAAAAAAGACTTTTTGAAAAAACAATGGTTTATTTATTTTGAAATATGTTGGAAATTTTGAACTGTTTTTTTCAAAGCAATCGAGACGAAATATCGAAGCGCGTAAGCGCCGCGTCGTAGTCTAAAAAACAAACGATGTTATGGAACCCATAGAAATGTAAAAAATATATACGTATTATTAAAATCTTCATAAAATGTGATAATTTGATGTGCCTACGTCTAATGATCATTTTTGACCGCCAAATGGCTTTATTTTACTTTTTCTACTAGATCTCCGAAACTGCTAGACCAAACTTTATGAAAATTTAAGTTAAAAGAAGTAGTTATTTTTAAAAATCCATCAAAATTTGAAATATTATTGAAAGAAAATTCAATTGAAAATCGCAAAGTTTAGATTTAATTAAAAAAAAAAGAACTTGATTTTTTGAAACTAACAGTTATCTAAATATCTAAATCTCAATTTTGGTTGATTAAGTCAATTATTACACCTGTCGGGAAGTTTTGCAACATGCCTTAAGGCAAAATGCCACTTTCAACTAATTTTAGTTTTATATCATATTTAAAAAAAATACTTTCATTTAAAATATATTTTAATTATTTTTATTTTAAAGTATATGTAAATATATAATAATATGCTAAATGGATTCATAAAGAGAACCTTATTAACAATTTTTTTTCTCAATTTCATTTAAGCTTAAGCTTTTTTTCATATTTAAAATTATGGATTTCGTCAGAAATTACATCAATATGTAATAAATTAACGTTCATTAATTACGAATAACCTTAAACTCTTGATATTTATTAATTTTAACTTGATTGAGAACTCACGTTTTATGGTGTGTTTTTAATTTTGTACAATTACATGACTATACAAATACGAATCATATTATAATTAACATTATTTATTTTTAGACGGAATTTTTATTAATTAATTATGTAGAGTTGAATTAAATTTCAATATAAATAATAATAGTAGGTGCTCAAATTTTTCAATACACTCTATTTCAAAAACTAATTTAATTTAATGGACTTTTATTAACTCATATATTTCTGTTTCCCCAAACCAACATGATGGTAAGAGCTATTTTTTAATTAATGTTATCAATCAATATATGAAATTCGTTTCCATCAATATCAACGACTGTGAACTCTACAACTTTGTAGAATAAAACGATAAAAGCTAAAATTATTTACCTCAATGCTAAAAATAAAATTGCAAAGTCATTGAATGTATTTTTCTAACCGAGACAATAGAATATATACGCCTAGAAAATAGTATTATCCAATATTAAAATTGATTGGTTCAAGGATAAAATATAGTAAATGGTATATGTCGATGATATGTTTTAGATTTGTTACAATTACTTCTTTAGTAGTAACTAGTAGTGCATGGCATCATGCCTTAAAGCAAATTGCAGGAACTTCCCGTATAGAAAATTGAATTAAAAAAAAACTTGGAAAAAAGGGGATTTTTAAAATTTAATTACTCAAATCGGTTGATCCGTGTTCCCGAAATAGTCGACGAAATTTTGTATCCGCACACACACACACGTATCATCCATTTTTTCTAAGGTATGCCAAAACAGTCAGAAAACCTTTGAAAGATATATGAAAATTTTCATTTTAATTTTTTTGCGATTACTATAACTTACCCTACGGAAAATAATAAAAATTGAACTATCTACAATACGACAGCAAACATTTTAAAGGTAAAAAAATTTAAAAGTTAGAAAAATGTTTGGAAAGGTGTGACCTTGTGAAAAATGGTCGCTGGGGGTCAAAGTGGCGTTGGGGTCCAGTAAACCCCTGGTGAACGTCAAAGGTTAAAAAATATTCACTTCTAATAAATCATCACATCTTATAAAATATGAAAATCCTAATTTATCAAATATCAAAATCCTATAAATTTACATGGATATTTTATCGAATATCTTTGTCAAAAAGTTCAAAATAATTGAAAATGCAGGAAAAGCATGTTAACAGGTAATCGGAATCGATAAGGTAATAAATTTCTGACGGAACAAACTTCTTTTCAATAAAATAATATTAAAGAATAAAAACTGTTAGTTACAACATCACTTTTCCATATTTGTTCCAAAAATCAATAACCAAAAAAACAGAGTTGATATCAAATTCCTAAACCAAGTGCACAAATTCAAATAGAGACATGCTTGTGTAATTGCATATCTAGTATTAAAAAAATATTCCTCATACCTTTTCTTCGTAGTCTGCAAAAGCCTTTTTAAATCCTGTGTTAATTAGTTAGTATCATAAAAACATCCATGATACACACAAAAAAAAACTTAAAAAAATGATATTAATTAAGAAGCTGCTAAAAAAAAATTATAGAGCGACGAAAGTAATTAAAAAAGCGATATAACAAGACAAAAATATGCATGCACATGTTCAAACCAAAAGTTAGTTTTGTGGGTTAAAAATGATATTAATAAAAGTTTGAAATAAGAATATTAGTAATTCGTGATAGGTATCAATTAGTCGTTTATTTATAAGCATTTTTTATTTGAATCGGGAAGATTTTACGAAGAGATTGAAAATTTTCTTAAAATATATTTAATAAATTTATATAATATTGAAGACTAAAAAAACTATAATATATTTTGATTGTTCAATAATAAAATTTAATAAATACATTCTATTTATTACTTTTTTTTAATATTGTTTTTTCGACGTTAAAATTTACATTTGAAATAGATAGTAAACCATTCGTTGTATTACAAAAAGAATAAAAAAGATTTTTTATTAATTATACGTTCCCCGTCATTTCATATGTGTCATCATTCAGTAAATCAAATTAAAACAAAATACCAAAACTTAGGTACTATTGTCAACTGATAAACCAGCGGTTTCCAACCTGTGGGGCGCGCCCTCTACTATTATCGAAAAAAAAACAAACGATATTAAAAAATAAACAAAAAATGATAAGCTTTTATGCATATTATTACATAATATTGCATATTAATTTGTAATGTAATAATATCAGTTGAGTATTTACAAAATTAAATTAAATTAAAAAAATAAAGGTGGTGCGACAATTTTTTTTATTAAAGCAGGGTGGCGCGATGCAAAAAAGGTTGGAAAGCACTGTAATAACCATTTTTGCCATATAATGTTCTCTCTTTTAGCTTTTGACATAAAAATATTAGTTTTTTCCTATTAAATATTTTTTCATAACTATATTACTTTTTGAGTGTTTTTGTCCTGGTTAATTTACTGAATGATGGCACACGTCAAGTGTCGAAACGTAATAAATAATAATGAATTTCTTTTAACATTTTTTTTAATTCGACAATTGGACTGCTAATTATTTCAAATATATCTAATATATAATAAAATTTAATTTATTTGTTTGTATGTGTCATTTCAAGAAACTTTTCCGAAGAAACCATGGCTCAGAAGTTAATTTCTAGCCAGCGAAATTTTTAAATATCAGTAATCTCAAATTTATTCTTCTGGAGCTATGATTTCAAAATCACGGAAGTTTTCTACAACGACCCATAGAATCAGAATTGCAAAGTCTGGTTAAAATGACCAAAAACATTTGACCCACCCTGATATCAAATATATACCATTGGATTTATAAACCTTGTTCTGAGAAAAAATAACTTTAACAAAATTAAGGTAAATCATAAATGCAGGTTTTATGAAAAAATTTTCAGCAAAAATATTTAATTATTATTGAAACTCGTAAGATTACAGTTAAAAAAACTTTATACGGTAGAATTGTGAATTTAAACATTTCTAGAATCAACAAAACAAATTTATAAAAGTCGGTCCAGGCGTATAAATCCTTTATATAAAATTCTTCTGTGCGGATGTATGATAAATCTTATTGAAGTTTGTTAAGGGAAATTTTAATTTAAGATGTAAATGATTATAAAAATATTGTAATATTGTAGAAATAAATTTAAAAAACAGCAAAAAATATATTGTTTGAAATACACTTGAAAGTTGCTTTTAAGTTAAATTGTAGACGTGGGCACAAGACAACGTCTGTCGGGTCATCTAGTATATATATATATATATATATATATATATATATATATAATAAATCATTTCCATCACCAAGTGTTACATAAATACACTCGTTAAAAGATAACAAAATCGCGAACACCTGGCCATCACTTTATTTTGATGACGTCAAGTTCTGATCATTCGAGCAATTTTATTCCAAGAAATATGCTTTATAACTTATCTTGAAGAAATAAACTAAATTTTCTCAAAATAATATGAACACTGCTAGATAGAAAAAAAATTGTAAAATTTATTTAATTAGGATCCAAATGAATTTACATATTAAGTTACTCATATGTTACACAAACAATTTGTACCAGAAGGCAATTTTAAGATTGTTAAATGAATGTTAAAATAAATGTTGTATGAAGGCAATCTAATAACTGTGATTTCATTTCAAATTTATTAATTTTTTAATTTTCAAATATTAAAAATAATATAAATCATTATTGCCGAAATATAAAAATTTCTGTACCAATAAAAAACAAAAATACAGATGCACATTTAAAAAACGTAAAATCTAATTTTAAATGAATAATAAAGTAACAACTAGCATATTAAATTTCAAAATCATACGAGTAATAGATGACCATAAATATTTTGTAATATATTACTTAAATTTTATTAGTGCAAAAAACAATTCTATTTATCATTATGTATACTTAGTTTTTTATTATTGTTCAATGAATTTTGGCCACTTTAATATTATGTCAAAGATTTATTTGCCTTCTGCAGAAAATTGTTATTATAGCAATTGATATTTTATTATTCGAGAAGCCCTCCAACTATTGTTATTAAAACTTTCCAATTGTGTTAAACACATTATCGATTGTTTGTAAATTCTTAACGATACGTAATTGAAATCGTTATTCAATTTGTTATTACAATTCGAATTAGTCGAAGCTAAATTGAATAAATATTGATAAAATACAATGATGCTTATTTAATAAATTTTTGAGATATTTTTCTTTATAGATCGATTATATACACATTTTATTTACAAAATACTTCTCAACTATGCGCATGTGTTTATGCAAATCGATAACAATAAGTCGTTTCGATCAAAGTTCATAATAGAAATATTTCTAACGAACAACGCATCGCTTTAATAAGCACTTAGAGAGAGTGAAAATATAATTATGGAAATAAATTTAACTAGTGGTGCATGACATCGTGTCTTAAGGCAAATTGCTGGAACTTCCCGTATCGAAAACTAAATTTTTTAAAAAAACTTTGCAAAACTTTGAAAAAATTAGATTTTTGAGAAATTTAGCAATTTTTGAAAAAATCTGATTTTTTTGTGTTTTTTTTTTTTTTTTTTTAAAAAAAATTTGAACATTTTTTAAGTAATCGCGCTGCATAGCGCTGCGTATTGGTCTAATGTGCAAACATTGGTACGGAACCTATGGTGATATTCAAAATTAATCTCCTCCTCCTTCACGTAAACTTTTTGATCTTTTTTTGAAAATGTTTGGATTTTTTTTAAAAATTCAGGTAAAATATAAATGCACGTGATATCTTACAAGACCCCTTTCTCCCCCACATGATATTTCGTGATTTTTTCTGAAACACCCCTCCCCCGAAAAGCCTCATGTGATTGATGGACCCCCCTAACATAGCATTGCCATAACATTTCTATTTTATCGAAAAATTGACCCCTCTATCCCACTTCCAAAAAACTTGTTTATATAAGAACGCAATTAATAAGGCTCATCTCTCTTCAAAAAGAACTATTTGGAAAAAATAATCCAAAATTTTTCATTTTCACAATTGTTATTTCAACATTTTTGATTATTTCTTGAAAAACTCAAAATTATATTAAATAACATTAAACAACTTTGAAAATATGTATATCTCTGTTAATTATAAATATGTGAAATATTAACTCTGTGATAAGAAGTAGAATAAAATAATAAAAAAAAACACATATAATACTTTGAAATAAATGTAATAAATTAATATGTTCTTCTAATACCTTACAATTTACATCAAATATTTCCGCCAATAATGCAATAACGACAATAATTTTAATAACATTCACCAAAAATACAACATTAAGGAGCCAATTCTTCGATAAAATAGAAATGTAACATAGTGTCGTCATGACAACACTATGTTAAGATCCAATCTTCATATGAAATGGTAGTAAAAACTATCAACAAAAGCTATGTATTAGTGGTCAGGCGTTTCAGACATAAAACCTAACCTACAAAACGCACAATGCTATCATAAGTCCATCTTTCTAATGTGCCCTTGACAACACATACGTGAAGTTAGGTTTTATGTGCAAAACGCCTGATCAAAAAGTAAATACATAGCATTTTTACAGTTTTTACTACCAATTTATATGAAGATAGGACCATAACATTTCTATTTTATCAGAGAATTGGCCCCAAAATGCCAACGCTATTTTTTATATAGTGCCATCTATGTAAAAAATATGGTGCTGGGGAAAACAAGACAAGCAAAATATTGAAAAAAGAAAATGATACTGGGTTGGGAAAAATATTATGCGAAACTAATATATCCGTAGTTTGTTCGTGTACCTCGAACTAACAATAAGATTTTAATTGCGAATTTGATTTCTGATAAAAAAATAATTACAAGTCGTTAAAATATTATTTTTATCATTAAATCTCATTTATTTGTTGTTTCTGTTATAACTTTTAGAACGATCATCTAATATGATTAAAATATTTGACAAACTTGTACAAAACTAAATAATTTTTAATACTGTTTAATATTATACTCTAAATACTCTAAAATCGCTTTAATTTAGTGTAATTTGATAAGTTATTAAAATATAACGACATTTACTTTAAAAATGTAAATTAAAAAAATAAAATACGCAAAATTTAGTGTAATTCAATAAGTAGTGTAATTTTGATAAAATATAACGATTTTTACTTCAGGGTAGAATTTGGGAAAATTAAAAAACAATGGAATTTTAGTATCAATCGAACGCGTTTTGATTAATATTTTAATTTAAATTGAACAACTTCGACTAATAAATACATAAAGTTTATATTTATTTTTCCCATAAAATTATTTTACATTTCATCTGTTGATTTTCATTTTATCGTCTCCCATTTAAAATTTTTCATTTCATAAAAATTCAAACTAGATTTTATTACACTTTTAATAAAACCCCTTCCATTATTTTAATATAAGCAAAATATAATGTAGAGATAGCTTTAATAAAAATTTTCTTTGATACTTCACGTGGACGATAACCATTAAATATTTTATGTGAGTGTGCTTATTTACACACAAACACCGGTAAATTTAATTATAGAACTTTTTCATTATAAGTAAATGCTAAAGAATTTAAACCATAATTCTGTATTATCTTAAAGAAAACTTCCAACGCAAGATATTCATAACAAACTTTTAAAGCATATTTAGAAAAATCTAGAACTTCACTAATCAATAAATCAGTGCGCAAATATTCGCTTTTCAGAATTTTCTTTGCTACACTTGGGAAATTAAGAATTAAAATTAACTATAATTAACTAACTATACTCAACTAAGATAATTAGAAAATTTTTGCGAGTTAAATTTATATTTCGATCATGGTTTGATTTACCGGTTACAAATTCTCGGATAAAATAGAAATGTTATGTTAGGGGTCTATAATCGTATGAGTGACTATCAAAGTCACGAACTATTAAACAGCTATGAGAGCTTCACATGTGAAAACTAACCTCAAAAAGCACATGCATCAGAATATTAACTTTGGTTGGACCTCATATCTTATTCGTTATCAATGATTTTTAAACAAAATATACAATCGACACGTTATAATTCTCTATATTGTATATCTTCCTATCAATAATTCGTATTTATTTATTATTTCATTATAATAAAAATTTACAAGTTCGATAATCAATGATAATATTGGTCTCGGTGGTGGATGACTTCTTTCTTATGCGTACGTTGCAGATTCTTAGAAATCGTTCATATAAAATTATTTTATTTATTTATTGGACAATCATTAAATACTATAATTTTTTATAAGTCTTTGTAATGTGTTGATATCTAGTTATGATTTGCTTATAACCTAAATACGCTATACTAAGTACTAATTCATCTCTATTAATAATGTTCTCGTACTTCTTAACGACAATTGTGCCGACAAATGTAGAATAAGAAAAGGCGTTTTCGGCTTATTATATTTGTACTAAAATTCGGTCCTCGCTTCAAAATGAAACAATTGATTGTTCATATTTTTTAAAAACATATTTTAATAAACAAAATATAATTTATTAATTGAATTTGTTTTTTTTTTTCCTTAAATATATAATTCCATACGAGACTATTATATGTAAAGTGTAACATAGAAGTTAATATGTAATTGTTTACTTGCACTTTTTTTGTGTCTATCTACTTCCATTCTCTATGTAAAATAAAATAATTAATATATACTCATTTTAGAACAATAATAATGTTAATATATCAACATAACATTTGCGGTAACTAAAAATATGACTAGTAAATTTTTCATTGATAATACCGGTATTAATACCGGGATCCCGGTATTACAAATTTCAAATATCGAATACCGGTATTCAGATTTTAGAACTGTATTGGAAGCCCTAGTACCAACACATACGATTATAGACCCGCAACATAACATCTATCTTATCCGAGAATCCCTTAAATTAAAACAAATAATTACAAGTTTAAGATTTTAATTTTAAATATGTACGCATATGAAAAATAGAACATAAAATGAAAACAAAATTATTCTATATAGAAATCTGAAAAAAAGGAAAAGAAGTATAGTAGTAGTAGTAGAAATATGAACATCTGAAAAACTTGTTAGATTATTATTTTATTATTAAAATGAAATCATAGTCTGCTAAAATAAAACATTATAGATTATGTAAAATTAGCTTATAAGAAAACTATTAAATTTTGCAAAAATATAAGCGACCCGGGGATACTTATATACTAAATTAAATTATTTTGAAAATACTTTTATACTTTCATAAATGTATAGTAATTTTTGTAATAATAAATTTTGCAAAAATTTACAATACAGTGAAGCAACGCGCTATAATCTATTTTTATCAAAATTTATATCTATCAATTCTATAAATTTAGCAAATCTCTTAAAAAAAGCATACTAATTTTTATCGCAAGCCTAGTTATTATTTTAATTATTATTTCTAAAAAGCTAAGAAGATAAGCCAATAACTCATAAATCAAATCTCATTTAATCAAATTTTTCGAAAAAAAAACCTGTAGTGTCTCAGAAATAATAATAATACTAACAAGGATTGAATTTTTGATTCAGGGTCGTGCAAAGTCTAAACTTACTGTGAGCGCGGCCGGTGCCTCCTCCTCCTGATCGACAGTTTGTTCCCGCCGCTGTGCTCAGCCCTGCGCGGTAAACAGAAACCGTTTGTTTTTGGTGTGTTTTTTATTCTAGATTTGTTATATACACTCGATTTTAATTTCAGTTCAATAATAATAATTATAAAAAAAATAATTTGGTATCAATTTCAACAAAATGCTTACAAATGTGTCTCCCTAACATAAATGATGCATTTTAAAACTGAAACCCTAACATTAAAACATAACTAATTGATGAAGAGAAGAATGAAAGAAATATGCGTGATATGAATGATTGCAATAATATAATAAGATTATGGTTTTTGGATCGGGCTTGCCAGATATAATATAATTCAATGCTTTTTTATTATTTTCTACTTATTTTGACTGCACACAAGCATCTACAGATCAATACGACAAAAGTTCCTATTCGAAAAGTTCAACAAAAATGAGACATTGAAATAAACCCAATAGAAGGCATCTATCGAGTTATCCATCGGACAAACAAGAATAGCACAAATATTGTAACCCCTACGTGTCATGCATATTACTATTGGCAAAATTTCAAATTAAGATTACCTAATTTATAGAATAAAAGTAATTTTGAATATATTGTGCTATGTATATTTCAAAATAACTTTTTGCAAAAATTTTATGATACCTTTTTACAATATTTTACTTCCCTATCATATACAACATTATATGATACAGTTTGAATAGACATACCACCTTTTATTTTTTATTGTACTTTAAGAGTGATAAAATACAGTTATTATTAATTATTACTAATAACTATTTCACGTTATTAGATTTTTAATTTTTGATTAGAAATGTCATAGTCAGACAACTCTCTAATTAACACAAGATAAGTTATATTGTAATAATATATAAATTATAACTGTCCAGAAAAACAACTCATAATATATATATATATATATATATATATATATATATATATATATATTAGGGTGGTCCTTAATATCAACATTTTCGAATTTCCTTGCTCCCAAAGGCTCAAATGGTTCCAAATTGATAAAAAACAATTCTCTCTTAATATTGTTTTTTAGATAGTGCGCAATTCAATCAAAGTTTTGTATGGAAATAGCATTACAAATTTAGTTTTTAGATATAATTTACCGAACAAATTTTTTACAACAAGAGTTTTATTCAAAATTTGTCGCTAAGTTACCTAAGCTACCTAAATTTTTTTTTAATTTTCAAAATTTTTTCCATGCTATTTCCATATCAAGTTTGATTGAATTGCGCACTATCTAAAAGTTAATATTAAGAGCTACAACTTTCAGAAAATTGTTTTTTATCAATTTGGAACCATTTGAGCCCTTGGGAGCGAGGGAATTCGAAAATGTCCATATTAAGGACCACCCTACATATATATATATATATATATATATATATACATATATTGATGATAGATATATATGTTGATAAAACTATAAACTTTTTAAACAGGCATCCATCCAGATAACAAAGATAAAAAAAACTAAATTTTATTTTTTAAAAGTGAATTTAATGATCCATACGTTTCGAGTCCCAATTTGACTTTTCTTCAGTGGCAATAGAACAACACAAGTAAATATGCACTAAAACGTTACAAATAAAAATTGTTACTTAGAGACATGTTAATGAATAAATATGAATTGTATTTATAAAATTAATTAAAAAGAAAAATAATGAATTTGGATCTCACATCTCAAAGGACAAACCAGAAAATAAATCAATTAATAAATTATTTTATGGTTTGTCCTTTGAGATCTGAGGTCCAAATGTATCATTTTTCTTTTTAATTAATTTTATAAATACAATTCATATATTTTATTATTATTATTATTATTATATATATATATATATATATATATATATATATAGATAGTCATCCAGCATCAGATAACACGGACGTCCTAGTCCATATTTTAGTTATTAAATATAAAATTTGATGATAAGACCAGTCGAGTATCAAAACGTTTGTAAATTTAAAATATTTAATAAATAGTGCAAAAAAGAGTGCTTTTTTAGTTATGATTTTGTAGTGTTTAATGAATTTAATTCATTTCAGATTTCTAATGAATTTTCAACCAGATTGAGCAGTTGCAATCGTTGGGAATTGATACTAACTTAAAAAACGCCAGAAATTTTCGTAGTGATTAAAATTTTATAAGATGAAAAGTAAGAGTTTGTTGTTGATAAAATATAAACGAAGGGTTGCCAAAGAAGAGTGGTTTAGATATATATTAGGGTGGATATTTTTGAATATTTTTTTTTGCTCCAAGGAGCTCAATTGCTTCCAAATTGATAAAAAGAAATTCTCTGAAAGTTCTAGCTCTTAATATTAACTTCAAGATAGTCCGCAATCCACCCAAAGTTTCTTATGGAAATAACATGGGTAAAATTCTATTCATTTTAAGAATTTTGTAACTTAGCGCCAAGTGAAACAAAATTTTGAGAATAATACTGTATTTGCTCATTTAATCGTATAACAAAAATTTGATATATTTTATAAAATAAGTATTTACTTAGGAAAAAAACGTAAGACAAAACATGAAACCGAGAATAGCTAATACACTTATAGTAACATTCTGAACCAAAAATGTAGGACCTTGTCGAAAAATGTAATCGAGATAGTCTCCATAAATAATTCTAATATGCCAATTTATTGTCAGATCTTTTTGACAAAATATTTAGACTAAAAAATCTATATATTTATGCATCTAAGTTGCATTTAGATGCAGTTAAATTTAAGATATATTTTTTATTTAATTAAGTTAATGCAAGTTAAATAGAATTGAATTTTTTCATATTTACAATAGCATTTATTCGTATTTATTTTTTATATTTGCATTTAATTTCTCAACCGTGCCGCAGCATAATCAAACGTGTCGCGAGAAAAAGTCAAATATCAGAAAGTTTTATGTAAACCTATGAAAATTCATATTCATAAAATCAAATAAAAACTGTAGCTTTCGCCGTTTTCGCACAAATGTAGCAAATAAATAACAAAAACTTGAACAAAAGCCATTTCTACCTTGTATATAAATCACATTTCTGTTTCGCCGTCTGGCAGCCACAATCCAATTAACTTTACCGTGATAAAGCAAAAAATGACATAACCAAAAACAAAATATGAAATGAGTGCAAGCAGTCACCAAGAACTTGCAAAAAAGCATAGGACTTGAAAATATTAATTTGCGATATTAAAATAGGAAGGTTTTAATTAAAGCATGATAAGCAGCATAATTAAATCAAACTTTCCAAATATTAGAACTCGTACAAATGTAATTGATTACACTGCGCGACAAAATTGGCACTTTTATTTTTTCCTTAAATCCACTTAGAATTGCACGCTGATTTCAAATATACCTTCCATTTTTTCGTAACAGCTCCAATTTTTGAGTTTTAGAGAACGCTGATCCTGACCCCAATTAGTCATTTCGGATATGATTATTGCAGTTTAACGAATAAATAAGAGTTTTATATGCTCTTTTTGGCATGGATTCGACTCTAAGACATTGTGTGCATAAATCACATATGTGGTTAATATGTTTTCGACAAATTCCGGAAACCTATGTCAAACTGCATAAAGACATTGTATTTTAACCAATTTAAAACTGAATTGCGCAATAAAGATAAAACATGGGTTCTTCACACTATGTGAAAAAATTGCGTAGTATGTTTACGTTATTATCCAGAAGAAAAAAGAAATGATATAATTTTAATACCCCCATAATTTAGAAAAAAACTGAGAGTCACCACGACGGTTGTTTCTTCTGTGTGGTAAATACCAATGAAATAAATTCAAGCAATACAAGCAAATGGTTACAAACCACAACCCCAATAGTATTGAGGTCTACTTATGATCAACTACACAACCTCTATCCATGCTAATGATGAACAACCTAGAACATCAACATCTCCTGTCTACCAAGTAATAGATGCAGAAGCCATCTTTAAAAGAAAAGACAAGAAGAATTAAAAACTGATATATCTGATGTAATTGATTTGAATCCATCACCCGCACTCTTATTCAGAACGGTTTTTGGAAAATTTTGGAGATATTAGCGAAGAGCAGGGCGAGAGTATCCACCAAGACATCAGGACTTTGGAGGAGCGATATCAAGGAAGGTGGGACATCCACATAATGGCTCCACAATTGTTGGAGCTTATGACGAAATCAGTCAGGCCTTGTCTATGCTCAAAAATCACATAAAAAGACTTTGGAAGGCATAAAATAAAATATGTTGTATTTTATATTGTGATGTGTGGTAAAACTAGTATATTGGCATATCTCAAAAACTAGAGCTGTTAGCAAATTTCTGTTTTTGTTTCCAGAATCAGCGTTCTCGAATTACTTCAAAACCATAATTACATCTCAAGGAAAAATTCTAGTGTCGCGCAGTGTTATTCAATTTCAAGATTGTCATCAAATAAATTTTTAACATTATCGATAGTTCAATAGATTGATAGAAAAATTTTTAATTGGTGCTCAGATGTTTTCAAGATACGACTAATAATAAGATATATTAACATAATCGATATATCCTTCACAGAGACTGGGTATCATCTAATATGCAAAAACAATGCTTAATGCAAAACTACAAAATAAATATTTTCCATTCATCAAAATGTACACAATTTCTATGTATACTTAATTTAGTAACAATCCACTAGTACCTAATCAATAAGAAAGGGAAATTCAAGATGCATAAAACAACACTGAATAATAATATATTGCAATAAAAATAAATTAGAACAATTTTAAGATGACTCAAAGTTGAGTCAGAACAGTATAATAATCAAAGTTGAGTCATAACAGTATAAGGACGGGGCACAAAGGTCCAAATTGACTTTGAGCAATTATCTGACTATGTTCAGTAAAATTTGGTTGTTGGTTTGGTTTGTTTTGGATGTTCAGTAAAATTGGTTTTGGTTTTAAAACCAAACGAATTATATCACAACAAATAACACATATCAAACAAACAACTATCTGACTATGTTCAGTAAAACTCCCAGCTCATTCATTATTACAGAAATGCATTTTCTCACTGTTTTTCAAAAAATTGTCGCCCAGTCCTTTTTACCCCATAGACGGGGTAAAATGGGAAGGCCTTTTTTAAAATTTAAGGGAATTTTACGAAATAATAGGTACATTATTCAACCAATGCAAAATATAAATTTCATGGGTACTTTTTTTACAGAGATAACACTGTATATAAACTTGATCTGGTATTTCGTCAGAAATATTCATCAGCAGGGATGGAATAACTACTTATTTGATGTACCTCTTGTAAAATTGCATTTCTTAACTTAATTATTTATTTACTAGTTTTATAGTTCACACTTTTGCCAGGGTAAAAGTTCAGTTGGACCTTTTTACCCCACCCACGTGTAAGCTTTCATAAAGGTTATATATGAAAAAACTGTTGAATATGACTTAAAAATAACAACATATCTTATAAAACAATTAGATAACGTATATTTATATCATATTCAGGTACCATGAACTAAACAAAAGAGCAAAAAAACTACCAACGAAAAAAAAGTTTTTGTTATGAATATCATTTATATCCTGATAGGGACATCGTAAGAATTAAGATGATGGTTCATTACACATCTTTTGCCCCCTACTTTTAAATAATTAAAAAAATTCTATACTTCAATTGTTTTTGAGATAACGGTTGTGAACCTGATATATGAGATATATGTGTGTGTTTTTATGTGAGAGTCTTATATTATTATTAAATAAACTGGATAGAGCAGTATAACAAATTCCTAAATACCAAATTATAAATAATTAATACACCACACGTATATTGTTTAATTAAATAAATAAAAGCAAATTGGCATACTGGAAGCATTAAATAATATCAATAATTCCAATTGTATTATTTTTTAAAATTCATTTGCTCGAAACTGTATATAAACAAAATTCATGTAACATTCAAAAGTTTTGCTAGCTTCTATTGTGAAATATTTAATAAGCAATCTATGTCTTAATTGATAGAGATTAAATTTTTTAGTGAAAAATAAATAATAAAAATTCTTTTCAGTTGGAAGTAAGGACTGAAAATATTATAGGTAGGTACTGGACCATGGACCTGTCTACGGGCAGACTACTATTTATTATTATAGGTAGGTCACCTACTTCAATGCTACTATATTTTCATACTACTACTAATGTACTAATAATTTTAACAATATGTGAAAAAAGTAGTTATAAGAAAATGTAAAACTATTCTAATTTGTATAAGATTTTTAAAAATGCTTTAGCTAATATTGTCAGCTATAATGAACTTATCCTCTTTATCCATATTAATCCATCCAAAAAACATATTGAAACTTTTTAAGTAATGATATCATTTATTCCATATATTGATATATTCATTATTATTATTATACCATAAAATAACAAATAAAACACTGATAATTATACAAGAAACACATCAATGGGAATGAAGCAATTGGCATCGCAAAACAATATGTAATATAAACCAAAATTTTAGTTTTTTTTGCTGATGAATACTTCTGACGGAATACCAGATCAAGGTTATATACAGTGTTATCTCTGTAAATAAATGTACCCATGAAATTAATAATGTCGCTATTTTTTCGTAAAATCCCTTTAAATTAAAATAAAACCAATGGAATTGTTGCCTCATAGTCAACCCATTGTACTCCGGCTATGAGGTAAAATAGACCACGTGACAAATTTTGAAAACGTAAGAAAATACATTTTTGCAATGATGAATCAGCTGGGAGTTTTACTGAACATAGTCAGATAGTTGTTTGTTTAATTTGTGTTGTTTGTTGTGATTTAATTAATTTTATTCTGCAACTGTTTATTATTATTTTTTTTACGTAGTCACGTATTTATAGTATTATTATTTTATAGTAATCCAAATAGTATCCAAAAATATCCAAAACATCAAATACGCTGTGGGCATAACCGCAATGGTAGCAGGCATGGAAAGGGTGCTAAGATCGAGTCCCGGTACTACGTACAAAATTTTATTGTGAAAATTACTGTGTCAAGTGAAGTAGGAAATTCACTAGAATGAGAAATAGGAGGAAACAATCTGTTAAAGAAACACGTTAAAAATATATATTGAGTCACTGAATAGTTTTTCAGTGGTTTCACTAATAATACGTAGCTGAATGCTCGAAGTTAGCAAGGCCATTAAATAAATAAATAATCAATAAACCACAAATGGTTTCATATATTAAATACGCAATTTTCAGATCTCTTGAAATAACATTCATAAACAAATAACTGCGTATTTAAAATGAGTAATGACAGCTGTTTCTTCGGTCAAAGACATCTTTCATTTAGCACAAAAATGATGTTTATAATGACTGAAAATTTAGCAACTTTGGTCGAAACTATATAGCATTAATATGGAAAAATGTTATCCAACTGTAGACACAAAGGGTTACAAAAAAGACATCCTTTATTTGTTAGGCAAGGTAAAAGACAGGCTTTATTTTTGAAAGGTAACTCAACTAGGAGAACAACCGCTCTATATTGGATATAGATTTTAATAAAAAAAATCTAATAGTATTAAGATCTTTTTTATTTAATGCTACAACGACAGAAAAGCTTATTTCTACTAAAAAACATAAGTTCATCTATATTTTTTACGTAAAACTGGATCTAACTACTGCTAGATACAAGTTGTCTGAAACGCGGGTTTGAAGCTGGAAAGCCAGGCGCTTACTACAGCGATACAAAGCTCCCTAAGTTAACTTCATTGATATTTATTCAATTTATGGAATTTATTCAATCCAATAACCTTAATAGCAGCCATTACAACTATTAAAATTACCTGTCAAAGTGAAATAGCAAAAAGTTGTGATTATAAAATATAGTATCATTACTGCCATTCATTTGTAATACATTGCATGTAAATAATGGTAATTTACCATAATTTCAATATTAAACTATGGAGTTGATAATATGAATTGGCATTTATAATGATACTATTTTGACATTGATAATTGTATATAATTATTCTGTTATGAACGAAAATGTTCAATTCACAATTTAAAAGCTCATTAAAGCAAAACTGAACAAATACTGCTGAAAGTTTAATTTTATTTTAGCAAATGTAAATAAATATAAATTTAAATATGTGTATGAATGCTAATCAATAACAGAATAATTGAACTGATAATATAAATTGGCCTTATTATATATAATAATATTTTGATATTGATCATTCTATGTAATTATTCTGTTATGGTTAATTTTACAATTTAAAAGCTCAAAAGCAAAATTATAAATAGATATTGTTGAAAGTTTATATTTGCAAAAACCGAGACGTATTTGAACAAATAAGTAAACTTAATATTAAATATGTGTATGAATGCAAAGGATAATAAATATATGATCAATAACAAAATAAAATAATTTTATTTGGTTCCGAAATGAACAAAATTAATAAAAATTAACTACAATAGCCGAAAAATAGTGATCATTTCATCGTCTAGATTGCACTTAAAAGCTCATCATTTCGAAACAACGTGATAGATTTTTTTTCTATTTTTTTTCGGCTTGGCGTTGAGTTATGGGACACCCTGTATATAATTATTCTGTTTTGATAGAACATTTATAATTTATAAAAAAGCTCATTAAAGCAAAACGAGAAAGATATTGCTTAAAGTTTATTTTTACAAAACAAAAATATTTTAGCCTAATATTAAATATGGATGCAAATGCTTATGTTAGATGTCTTAGATAGGGTTAGTGAAGTAAACTAATGAAAATAATATACAAAAGCTGCATAAGACATACGAAATAATGAGTAGTAAATAGAGCTGGTCGATTTGTACGAGTCAAAAAATCGCTTAGGCACATATGATTTTCAGATACTAGGGATCAAAATAGGATACTTTGCTGAAGAAACCATACCTCTAAAATGAATTTTGATGTCTTGTGCAATGATCCAAAAATAAGGATTAAAATTTGAAAAATTCAATTTTGACCCATTTAGAGTGCCCCAATCGCGTCTAAATGTATGATCGACCCCCCACTAACTTTGGAAGGCCAATCCACCCATGCCCGTGGATTACCCCCTGGGATGCCCCCTCAGAGTTTTTTCCAAAATTTAACCCTGATATTTGGGTCAATGCACGGAATCTCAGAATTCATTTTAGAGGTATGATTTCTTCAGCAAAGTATCTTATTTTGATCCATAGAATAAAAAAATCGTATGTGCCTAAGTGATCTATAAATTGACCCGCTCTAATAGTAAAACTACTGATTAAGTATGATATTAAAAATTGTATGATTAGAAAGCAGCGCACGTCAATGGAATAATTTCGTGATAAACTATTAAGTTATTCGTGAAATAATTTTATTTCACAAAATAATGAAAAAATAATTTTAATTCGGTTTATCATTTTAATCACTTTTCAATCATTTACAAAGCCTTTGACTCTTGATATATACTAATAAACATAATTAACAAGTAAATATTTTGTATGAATTAATGTAACAAAATATTATAAATAATTTATTGATAAAAGAAATATGACAAAATAAATAAAATTGTGCTTTCAAAATGATTGGCCGCCGCAAAATATTAAAAATATAAGGGCCGCATAAAGCCCGCGGGCCGCGAGTTGCTCATCCTTGATCTATTCTATTCGACGCTTCAATACGAACTAAGTCGTTGTGTATAGATACTACCGAATGCCTCAGAGGAGACGGCTTAGTAATATGCTAGACTTACATTGTCCCCAAAAGGAGTCAATTAATCACGTGAGGTTCGACAAAAAATCACGAAATATCACGTGGGGGAAGGAGGGGTATGGTAAAATATCACGTGTATTTATTTTTTAACTGATTTTTTTCAAAAAAACTTCGAACATTTAAAAAGAATCAAAAATTTTAGTTTTTTCACGCAACTGAAAATGCACGTGATGTTTGGTGGGGGAGGGAGGGTAATTTTGAATATCACCACGTGTCACCAAGGGGAAGAGGGGAGGGGGTTAGAAAAATCCTGAAAAACTCGCTCACGTGAATAATAGACGTCCCTCAAAGGTTAATATTTGTACTTTTATTTAAATATTCAAGTCTCCTCGAACTTGACTGTTTTTATTATTCGACCTCGATACCTTTCCCTCAGACACAATAATAAATCCACACAGACAACTTCCAACAACAACAAACATTTCCCAAAGCGCATGTAGACGTCAAGCTCCTTGACAACTTAAATGCTTTTCATTACAAGCACTAATAAATCACTTTTGGCTTTAAGTTTTTTCTTTTAAGAAAAAGTGAGATTGTTATTTAATGTTACCTAGCCCCATATTCTGAATTGCCAAGACTTTTTATATAGTATTATATCGCAAAATAGTGCACTTATTGCACAGGAAAAAACTTATTACGAGCACGCGATTCTTGAGTCGCAGGTCGCGTCCACCTGTAATATGGATTTTCACCTTGCACGCAAAATGATGCAATGCCGAGGAAAGGCAACAATTGGCCGACCATTGCAGCATGCGATTGAAATACAACTGATTAGATTTTTAATAATTAATTAGAGAGAAAATCTAGTATAACGAGGATTATGAATAATTAATTTTTAGGTCTAAAAAAAAATGAAAACTAGTGGTGTATGGCATTAGGCCTCAGCAGTGTTTGCAAAGTGGTTCACATGGACTCTTAGAGGTTCATGATAATATTAGGGAGTTCAAGTCAATAAAAATGGAGGTCAACGGTAGAGGTTCACAATTAGGGTTTATACAAAAACCGACATTTCAGAAAACCAGTTTTCGAATGGTAATTTTCCCGGAAAACCAGTTTTAAGAAAAAATAATAGCTGATGTAAATTAAATAACTTAGAAAATAATTACTTATTATTCATTCAGGCGTCCATTAATCACGTGAGCAAGTTTTTAAGAATTTTTGGAACCCCCCCCCCCTTGATGATACATGGTGATATTCAAAATTAACCCCCCCCCCACCCCTAGCCAAACATCACGTGTATTTTTAGTTACGTGATAAAACTGTAAGATTTTTTAATTTTTTTGAAAATGTTTGAATTTTTGAAAAAATCAGTTAAAAAATAAATTAGAGTTTATGTGATATCTTATTATACCCCCCCCCTGCTTCACGTTATATTTTGTGATTTTTTGACAAACCACCCCCTACCCCCTAAAAACCTCACGTGTATAATTATGAATGTATGATAATAAAAAGAAAGCTTTTGAATAAATTAAAATAATGTATTTTCAAATAAAAAAATACGTATTTGTTAATGTATGTTAATATTGCTATATACTTGCTGATGTCAATTTTAGTTTTAAAACCTATTAAGCTTAAAACATATTAAGCTTAAATAATTAAATTAAGATTAAATTCTATTTCGAGCAATTTTAATTGATTAATTTCAAATATTCTAATTTATTCTTTGCTTAATAAAATATGATGTTTGATGAAATCTTGATTATTCCCTTATTATTACATTTATTGACAAAGTTTAATTATTAAAATTGGATTACCAAATTCTGTTTTATTTTTTTTAAATTTAGACAATAATAGCAATATGTGGTTTTATTCTAATTCTCTAAAAATTAAAATGTATAGCTACCAGAAACATATAGCCTTACAGTTAAAATTGCTTTATTAATGCTGAATATAGAAAATTAGTTATTAACGTTATAATTTCCAGAATAAATTTCAATACCAATTTAAATGTGATTGTTCAAATTGAAATTGAATTTTACTGGTAAATTATGACAATTCATATTGCAATTGAACATGAAACAAAAATGCAGTAGAAAGGTTTATTTAAATTTTCATCTTCAACAACCAGCAACTTCTACATTTGGATAACAACCCAACTTTTAACCTATTCTCTATATCTCTATTTGGTATATTTTTATTAAAGAAATTCATCTAATGGTGATTGTATATTATTTATAGATGCAGCAATACTTAAGAAAAACTATTTTTAGTTGGAAACATATTTTGGATATATATTTCCAAGAAAATGGATGTCACTGCTGCTTAACATCAGTAAAAAAAATATCTTGTATATTATAGAAAACTCTATAAGTCAAAAAATTTAATGATTTCTGACCTATAGGTCAAATGCTCATTTTGACCACATTTGCAAAAATTGGCAATTATTAGTAATATTAAATCGGTAAATTTGTTCTCCATACATCATGGAATATACTTACACAATTTTGTACCAACAAAAACATTACCATTTCATAATCTTCTATAAATTACAATCCTAATTATCATTAATATTCTTATAATTTGTGCAAGACATAAAAAAGTTGTTATGACAAACATTGTGTTTCCGTGTTTTTTAGAGAAACAAAAATATTTCTGAGATCAGTGCTATACATGTGAGAACATAAAACATTAATGCTTGAATGTGCACTGATTATGGTATAAATCGAAATATCTAAACCTTTAATAAGATATTCAACAATTTTTATACATTGTACACGTTTTACAGGGCCGTCGAACATTTTTAACAAATATTTCAACAACAAAAGTAACAAATATTCTTAAAGCTTATTTGTTCGACGTTAAAACATTCTTGAAACGTTGGTAGTCAATAAGAAAAAAATAAAACAACAATAAATAAACAAATCAAGAAACAAATATTCTGCACGTTTCGACACTAGATATAAGGCATTATTTAGCATATCATACCAAGAAAATCTCAATAAAAAATGAAACATTTGTTGTATAGTTTAGTTGAAAAGATTAACAATGATCATAAAACCTAAACAATTAAAAAAAGAAAATTCTAACATTTTTCAATATGAATTGATATATTCATCATCATTATTTATATATATATATATATATATATAGATATATATATATATATATATATATATATATATATATATATTCATCACAATTAATAAAGGAGCCGGGCCGTCCATTAATCACGTGATTGAATTTTCAGAATTTTTTGACCCCTTCCTCCCCTTGGTGATATTTACAATCAAACCACTCGCCTAGCCAAAATCCATTAATCGCATGATTAAATTTTCAAAATTTTTGGACCCCTTCCTCCCTTGGCGATATTTATAATCAACCCAGTCGCCCACTCAACATCCAATAATGACGTGATCAAATTTTCAGAATTTTTGGACTCCTCTATCACGTTGGTGATATTTACAATCAACCATCATGTTATATCATTTAGATAGACCTCTCCCTCCCCTTGGTAATATTTACAATCAATCCACGCCACAACCCAACATCCATCAATCACGTCTATTAATCACGTGATTAAATTTTCAGAAATTTAGAACCCCTCCCTCTCCTTGGTGATATGTGTAATCAATCCATTCCACCATTGAATATCCATTAATCAAGTAATCGAATTTTCAAAACTTTTGGACGCCTCCCTGTCCTAGGTGATATTTATAATCAGCCCACTCCCCCACCCAACATTCATTATTCAACGTGATCAAATTTTCAAAATTTTTAGATCCCTTCCTCCCATTTGTGATATTTACCTTCAACCCACTTCCCCACTCAACATCCATTAATCACGTGATCAAATTTTCAAAATTTTCTGACCCCCCTCCTCTCCTTTATGATATTTACAATCAACCCATTCCCCGACCCAACATCCTATAATCACGTGATCAAGTTTTCAGAACTTTTGGACCCCTCCCTGCCCTTAGTAATATTTATCAATCCACTCTCCCACCCCAATATGACGTGCATTCTAGTACCTTGAAAAAATTGTTAAATTTTGGAAAAAAATTGGATTTTTTAATTCAGGTAAAAAATAAATACACGTGATATCTTACTAGACCCTCCCCTTGTGATTATTGGACGGCCCTAAAAATCTCAACTCTTATGTTGTGTTCTACTTGGTATGAGTTGCAGCACGATTACTCATATCTAGTTCCGAAACGTACGGAATAATTATATTTCATTATTTATTACATTATATTTATAATAAACTCAGTAAGTAACGATAAAATATCCAAAATTAACATTCCTTATATAAACTGTTATTTTTAAACAGTGCATGCGGCATTCTAATCAAAAATAAGGCCAATGGCCAGTTATTACAATAGATAACCCCATAACAGCACAAATGAGTATTTGTCGAACGTGCTGATTATTGTGGAATTTGACTTTATTATACATAAACGCAATACTGAAGATAAATTTTAATGCACATTTTTTTGTAATTGTCAGTGATAAGCTGCAACAATGAACGAACTATTTAAAAATATTAAAAATTAGTGAAAAGGTGATAATATGGTCGTAAAAAGTGATAAGATGTAAAAGTAGATGATAGGTGAATATATCTAAATAAAAAATATTTTACAACTTTTTCGAATGCATTCATATCAATAAAGTGACGTTAAGAGCCCAATACTCTCATAAAATAGAAATGTTTTGTTATCTATCTTCGTATAAATTGGTAGTAACAAACTGTCAACAAAAACCTATGTAAAATGCTCCTATAGCATGAATTGTTCGAATTAATCACCCATAGTTTATATCTCAAAAAATATGGCTGATGAAAAATTAATATCAATATTTACACAGTATTGTATTGCTCAAAATAGTCCAGTAATTAATAGAATATTACAAAAAAATCTTCAACATAACCCCATTCTTATTTTACACATTTATAATATTATTGCTACTTAAGACAAAATATTACCTGGAGAAAATGTCTTTTCCATTCACTCATTCATCATCATAAACGCACCCAGTACATTTATACAGTTAATTTTAAATAGTGCTCATTGAAATGTGTAAATTTCATAAACAAGTATTTCAACAAATCGACAAATGTTCAAAATTAATTTTCCAAACGATCCAATTATTTTAATCCCCTTTAAGAGACATTAATTAATAATTTTACTAACTTCATCCATGCATTATTTATTCGTCCCATACAAAGTTTAGAAATTCATTTAATTGTCACAAAGTAATTTCAACTTGTTGAACATAATTAATTAATATGTAAAACAATAACATTGCCACAAAACGCGTACGTGCATTTAGCAAAGTTTATTATCGAGTTTGAATATTTTAATTGAAGTCTACGCATGTGTGATTGAATTTAACAACATTTTAAAATAATTAGTAAACTTTGAACTAGTTAAATAAAATTAGTACTGAGCAACATGAGAAATGGGAAATTTTATGAAATGAACAAAGAAAATATATAACAGAAAATGTAACTGAAAGAGCTAAAACAAAGCACAAAAACTCTGTTGCTAATAGAAAATCAATTCAGATAGTTAGAATTTGTATGATTTGTAACTAGAATACAGAAAAAAGTCATCACAAAAAAAGAAAATCTATTGAAGAGCAAACAGAATCTATAATCAAGGGAAAAAATAGTAAAGTACAACATTCTACACGTGATAGAGATAACATAGCAAATTGAAAGATAAGGCGAGAAAAATTTAAGACATGAAAATATAGAGAAAACATATATATTTATATACATATACTAGATGACCCGACAGACGTTGTCCTGTACCCACGTCTACAATTCAAAAGTTTCAATTTTTTTAATATCCTACCTATACTTCTTAATATACTATTTGATGTTCTGCCTTTGTGATTCATTTATGGTCTTAGCATGAAACAGTATAAGAAATTCAGAAAAAAATAATGTAGTATCCGCGATAAAAGAACAATATCACACTTGATTTTACACACAACATAATTGCTTCAATAATTAACTTCCCGTGTGACATAATCTGTGAAACTGGTGAAAAACTAATCACCACTTTTCCCCATGATTACGAACTGAATGTTTTTTGAATCATTCAAATCGGATGCGTTATCACAAAAACTTGATTTGTATTTTCTGCAATCTTTGCTTCGTATCTCCGTAACGACTGGACCTGCCTTTGCCAACTAATCCGCACATTTTCCTATCAATAGGAACCGAATATCTTGTTAAGCTAGTGGTGCTTAAAGCAAATTGCCGGAACTTCTCGTAGCGTATTTTGAATTTTTTGAAAACTTTGTAAAATATAGATTTTTAAGAATTTTGATTTTTTTTAAAAAAATGTATTTTTTGAACTTTTTTATGTTTTTATTATTTTTGTTTGAAAATTTTGAATTTTTTTCTAAGCAATCGCGCTGCTTCGCTGTTTTAGAATAAACTATCGAAGCGCGTAAGCGCCGCGTCGCAATTAAAAAGTTAAACATTGGTACAGAACCCAAAAAAAATGCTAACAAAATTTGTATTTATCATTAAAATTTCTGTAAAGTATCTGATAATTTGATGCGCATATGTCTAATGTTTATTTTCGACCTTCAAATTATGTTTCTTTTACTTTTTCTTATTGGATCTACGAAACTGCTAAACCTACCTTCCCAAAAAATCAATCAGTTTCTTAATTCGTCAATGCAAATAAAATAAATCATTTAAATCGGACGCTCCGTTATCTCAAAAACTTAAATACTATTTTTGGCATTTGTCTAGGCCAAAAACTAATTAGCACGTCTCCCTATGAATAAAAATCGAATGTTTTTTGGAAGACTTGGACCAATTTGGAAAAATTGGTTGATTCGTGTTCCCGAAATCGTCGACAAAAATTTATATCCGAGCACACACGCAAATCCATTTTTTTAATTATGCCAAAAAATTCAGAAACCTTTGAAACGTAAAGATATAGAAACAAAAGAGGACCCCCGAGGCGAATAAAGATATTTGTAATTGATTGATTTTTTAAATGTTTTAATGTTGATGTTTATTGCGAGATGAGATTGTTGGTGACAATGAATAGAATTGTCAAGTCGAAATGAAAGTGAACTTTACAAATATTGAACATCTTGTTGTTTAAAATTAAGATTATTATTTCTTTTGGTCATATAATATTTTCATATTATATATTTCATATAGGCAGGCAGAGGTGTCTGATATGAGAGATCATGAAACAATTTTTATACTTTATATATACATATCATTTTCTTATATTTTATAATTTCTGGACATCGAATAGGAACAAAAGAGAATGACATGTCATATTTATTTTTTGTAAACAAATATTGTATAATACAATTTTTGTGAAGATGAAAATAATAATTACAAATGATCACATTTCACAATTCAATACTCTTGTAATTCCCGTTATAGTAACGGTCCAAAAATCAAGGGCAAGTTATAGTAATCGCAAAAAAATCGAAAATGAAAATTCTTATATATCTTTACGTTTCAGAGGTTTCTGAATATTTTGGCATACCTTAGAAAAATGGATGTATGTGTGTGTGTGTGTGTGTGCATGTATGTGCGGATACAAATTTTCGTCGACGATTTCGGGAACACGAATCAACCGATTTGAATAATTTAAAAAACATTCGATCAAAATCTAATTTTTTCGAAGTAAAATTTTTTCAAAAATGTTAATTGTTTTTAAAAAAATAATAATTTTTGGTACGGGAAGTTCCAGCAATTTGCCTTAAGACAGAATTCCACTTACAGCTAGTTAATTCGACGGTTGGGCTGCATATAATATATAAATTATATATATAATATATACATTATATATATATATATATATATATATATATATATATATATGATGCAATGTATATGTTTTATATACATTAGCAACCATATTTATGATATGTTGTGCGCCCCTTCTTCCGAAGAAGTGGGGCTTTCCAAAATTTCTCTCCCAACAAAGAGAAGAACTATTTTTTCATCTTAGCTGCCCGTCCGTTTCCCATTGGTCATTTATTTATCTCTGACCAAGTGACAAAAGGACGAGCCACCTTTAACCTCTCCTTGTTGAGAAAGTGCAGGACAAGGCAAAGGACAAGGCGAAGGCAAAGGCGAAGACGTAGACCATCAAATGAATCCACATACGGCAGTACTCTGCGGCGTGTGTTACAATACGAATACGAGTGCGACATCTCTTGTATTCCCAAACAACTGTAATATTAATGAAAGGCGATTTTTATGATTTTTATTTTTTACACCTTAATAACATGTTATATATAGATTAAGATTGAGATTAGATTAAGTTGTAATATATTTACATTAACTAGTGGTGTATGGCGTCGTGCCTTAAGGCAAATTGCTTGAACTTCCCGTACCGTAATGAAATATTCGAGAAATTTTAAACGTTTTCAAATATGTTATTACAAATACTATAACTTTCATTATTTTTGCTATCTTGTTTGTTATATCTGAGCAAATCAAATGTAAATCATAAATCAATTTATCTCCAGAACATTAACAATCGTCATTTCATTTCGAATTCTATTTCAAAAAAATAGTTGCCTAATAATTTACACAAAATTAGGAAAGTGCTCCCTTATAGTCACAGTCTAAACGCATTTGCAAATAATTCTGTGCTACATTTTCACTTATACTGTGCTTAGCTTGACAGCATTTTCACATTTTTCAATAGTTTTCACAAAATTTTAAAGTGCTCCAGTACATAAACAATCTAAACGCACTTGGGTAAACATTTGCCATCAGAGTGGCGCTTCGACTGGGCAATTTTTTGAATTTTTAATCCAAAACTACAACTAGTTGTAAGTGGAATTCTGTCTTAAGGCAATTAGGGCATCGTGCCTTAAGGCAAATTGCTGGAACTTCCCGTACCAAAAATTATTATTTTTTTAAAAACGACTAACATTTTTGAAAAAAATTTACTTAAAAAAAATAGATTTTTGAGAAACTATAAATTTGACAAAAAATTACTTTTTTTTGAAAAAAAAATTTTTTGAAAAAAAATGTTTTCTTCATTATGACATATTTTGGAAATTCTGAACTTTTTTCAAAGCAATCGCACTGCTTGAACTGCATAGAGACGAAATGTCAAAGCTCGCAAGCGCCGCGCCGCCGTCTAACGCATAAGCATTGGTACGGAACCCATAGAAATGTAAAAAAAAATTATACTTATTGTTAAAATCTCTATAAAATATCTGATAACTTGATGTGCATATGTCTAATGATCATTTTTAACCGCCGAATGGCATTTTTTTTTACTTTTTTCATTAGATCTCCGAAACCGCTAGACCTGCCTTCATGAAAATTTGATCAATTCTACATCTTGTCAATACAAGTAAAATGTTTTTTCAATTATTCAAATCGGACGCTCTGTTCTCTTAAAAACGGAGGTACCGTTTTTGGCACTTTTTGCCCCGTATCTTCGGAACGGATAGACCTGCCTTCGCCAAAAACTAATAAGCCAAAAACTATCAATACGAATCGAATGTTTTTTAACTTCCCGTAGAGCAAGTTATAATAATCGCAAAAAAAGGTCCAAAGGGGAAGAGGTCCAAAAATCCCTAAAAAAAACGATCACGTGATTAATGGAAGTTCCCTAATTGTTTTGTAATACTTCATGGTATATTTTATAGAAAAATATTCGATAAAATATAAACTTGTTAAAGTTAAAAATATAATATTAAACAAAAATATGGAGACATGTATATACATATATAAGAACGTTGTCAACCTTCATGGTTTATGTTTATAGAAAAATATTCGATAAAATATTAACTTGTTAAATAAAAGTATTAAAAAGTTCTCGTTAATCAAAACATAAATATATGTATTTATATTCATAATAAGCAACTAAAACTGCTTATTTCTTGACGTAAATATTAAACAATATAATAAAGGTGAGGTAATTATTTTATAAAATAAACACCTTTGATTAAAATACATTTTATCGCAAGTTTTATGAATAGTAAATTCTACGTAGTTTTATGCACAGAGCCGTCTTTGAGTTGATGACGATAATATTATTTTAGAATTTAATTACAGAAAATCTCTCTTGCAATTCTTTTGTTTAGTAATACTCATTTATTTACATTCTGGGAAAGAAATCAACGTATTTAAATCAACTGTAATGAATAGTAAATTAGAGCAACTTGTACTGCGACATTTCTAACTAACGAGAAAATTTAAATTAATTTATTTAAATTTAAATTTTGACAAAGCATGAGTAAAATTGAACACAAAAAGGTTAATCATTTTTAAAAATTTGTCAGTTACAAATTACAGTTGTATACTTTCTTACAAAATCATGAATTTTTTATATTTAAAATAATTTTATGAATATATTTATAAAAAAATATATTTATGAAATGCCACAAAAATTATTGCATTAAGTCTTTCTACGTGTTATTAACATGTACAAAATTATTTATTGCAAACATTGTAAACATATTAAAGCATTAATCATATTTAAGAAAACAGCTATAAAAAATTGGCTGTGATAAATTACTTTCGTAATAAATTTAAAAATAATTGCTCTGTCGATAACATTATTATTTATAAATAAACAAAATCCAATTAGCATTTCACCTTGAATGAACTACCGATATCAAAAATAATAGAGTTAATCAACAACAATTGAAGCGATATTGAAAGCTATGATTTTTTTTAAATCGTTAATTACGCAAATTTTCACATGAGACCGATTTTAATGATAATTGAAACCTATAAATAATAATTGGAAATTTTCAAGAACATTAAATTATTTTGTATAGTTGACGTTGAAGAAAAAGCTCGACTTGTAGTTTGAAAAATTAATCACCAAGAGTTCTTTGAATTAGCATTTTTACACAAAGTTAGTTAAGGATTTTTTTTGCGAAAACGATGTAAAACTAATTAACAAAAGTTAATATTAGGTTTTATCATATGACTTTATAGAGAAAACGTTGACAAAAGGCAAAACTTACGTTTGCATACTTTTTACAATTTTTATACTAAATGATCAAACAAGAATAACCTAAATATTGAAAAACCATAACATTCACATTTTATGGTGAAAATATAAGTTGTCTTAGACTTTGAAATTAAACGCCTATATACAGGGAGTCCCAGAGCTCAACGTCAATCTAAACGAGATGATTGTATTGATCGTAACTACCATGAAAAAATGACAAAAAAAAATTTTCCAGTAGGATAAATTAGAGCTCAAGGTATCTTAGGTAATACGAGACATTTTTTCGGTTATTGTGGTTAATTTTTTTTTTTTTTTTCATTAAACTTGAAACCGTACGTAACCGTAAATAACATTTCTAGAACCGCAGTCAAAATAATGATACAATGTCCAATTTCAGAATTAAAACTTTTTGTTGAACTATGAATTTAAACTTTTCAAAATTGTCGACTTAAAGTCTCTCTTTTAAAAATAAACTGCACTGAAATGTGTTGTCAAGGCAAATACTTGAAATTTTATTATTGAACAAGTGGTGCATGGCATCGTGTCTTAAGGCAAATTGCTAGAACTTCTCGTACCAAAAAAAAATTTTTTAGGATACTTTAATTTTTATATAATTTTTAAATTTGAAATTTGAAAAAAGATAACTTGGGAAAATTTTGAATTCAAAAGTGAATAAGAATTTAACAAAAAGTTAAAAATTTAGAGTAAAAAAATAAAAACGTAAAAATTAGTTCTTTCAGGACAGTCAAGAGCAATACTAGTTGGGCTCGACGTCAAGGACACGGACACCCTGTATATACATATATATATATATATATATATATATATATATATATATATATATATAAATGGCCAACATTCACCACTAATGCTATCTAAACAACTTAAAAAATTTTAAAAACAATCTAGATAATATAATATATATATATATTATATTAACAGATCTTTATAAACAAAAGTAACGTTGCATGCGAATTCGTTTTCAAAAACGAACGGGCATTTCAAAAATCATAATACAAATAAACAAAAATACAAAGTGAGATCTAAAAAATAATAAATCTAAGAAATATTTATATTTTAATATATTTTATGTAATTTTAATTTAATAATTAGTTGATATTAATTTAATTTATAATATATAATTCTATTATATTTTTAAATATTTTATTTTTATTAACTCTACATATAACGGTATATAGGTCCAAACAACTGTAGCTTATAGATTTCTACCGATTTGTCCGTCGCCCACAAGGCCGCGAGAAAGCTCCGGCGCCAACGCACCTCCTACAGTCTACGGCGAAAGCTCTACAGTGCTACGGAAAGCGCTACGGTGCGGGCAAAGAGCAGCACAAAGCTCACAAGGTTCTTTACATATGAAAGCAATTGGATTAATACATAGGGGAAAAATGGGTTGCTATTGGAAAACTTCTTAGTCTAAATAATTTAATAACTAATAAATGAATTATATCAATATTAATTAAAACAATTTAGATTAATCATGTAAATATATATAAATTAAGCTCTTTTTATTTTTAAAAATTAAATTAGGATTTATGTTAATAAATACACATGCTCCTTTTTCATGTAACTAAGGAAAAATTTTTATGGGAAAGGAAAATATATTTATGATCACCACGTGCATTGATATAACAGTAGTATTTATTGCTTTATTTCTTTATTTCATGAACCAATATCAGCTGTATACAATATATATTGATACAATATAGCTCATGAAATTATAACTACGTATTCCATTATATTTTTAATGTGCCATAGAGTTAACTTAATGTTAACTTATTGAAATCTTTACTGATCATTTTGAAATACTCCATATTGTGAGAATTTTAATGCTCAGATTTTAATTTTTGATTATTATTTTAAATTTTACGAACAAATTTTCCGAAACTCTTCGTTCACACAAAGTTTATATCTCCTTTATTAAGTATCTATATATATTAACATTTTCAAAATATGCTCAGCTCTTTTTTTTAAAAATCGAGATTTTCAATATTGTCAACATTCTACATTTTCAAATATGGAAAATTGCTCTATTTCCCTAATTTCAATTTTATAAATTTCTAAAATTATAGAAATTACTTCATAATTTTCCATAGTGTTTGTACTGTGAGAATTTAAAAATGTCTAAACATTTGCATTTTGAAAACATAATTTTGTTTTATTATTTTAAACTTTACAAGCTAATTTTTTCAAAGCTCGTCGTTCTTCACAGAGTTTATATCTCCGTTATCTATATATGTTTACATTTTCAAAATGTGGTCCAGCTCTTTTTTTCAAAATCTTGATTTTTAATATTGTCAACCAATTATGTTTCAAAATGGAAAATTGCTCAATTTCACTAATTTCAATTTGATGAATTTCTAAAATTTTAAAAACTTTGAAAGTTCGAAAATACTGGTATATAAAAGTGGTGTATATTTCCCATTTCAGAAGATGAATTTGCAAGACACTGAAGTAGTGTTTGTATGAGTTTAAAAATTTCAATTATCAGCCACATAAACTCCATCAATCTTCCTAAATACTCCAGTCAATGGAGCGTTTGGGTCTGAATTTTTTTACTGTGCTCCAATTTGCATAAAATTTTGAAATTAGGTACATCTTACCCTCAAGTTCAAAAGTGAAAACAATTCGGACTCCGAAGAACTAATTATAGGAAAAGAAAATTACGTTATGTATGGTATCTCCCATTCAATGTTTCTCGCCATGAAGGAGGAAGGAAGAGTTCACCATCAGACTCACAAGAAGAACCTCAGGTTTACTCTTCTGGGATTTATTTAACGTGCAAAAACTACGATCAAGCACAAGTTGAAGTTGAAAGAAAGTTCAACTGCAGTCTAATAGACAGAAAATGTTATGGCAAGGCCATGTTACGGTCCAACTTCCATACATTATGCTACTGAGAATACTGTCGAAATATCATGTATTTGCTCTAAATATAAACTGCAAATGTGTTCATAAACATAAACTGCAACGTCACACGTATGTTATGAAGTGCTAGAGACCCCGTTATCTAACATCGTTTTTTGACATTGGCGCGGTTTCTAGGTTATGTTTTCTATCTGACAACCTGAGAAGAACGCCGGATTGCACAGCAACCGCATGGCTTTTGTCAATAATTAGAAAAATTGTATGGAAATTTTTCATAACATAGCCTTGCCATAACATTGGTCTGTTATGCAGCAGAATCGGTCCCTAAGTCTCAGTTTCAGCACGATATCGATCAGTCTAAATTCAACCACAGTTGTTCTAATCTAAGCCTTTCTTGTCACAGCACATGACACGAAAGTTAACATTATCAGCAATTATTAAT
>NW_020538040.1:13583302-13598503 GCF_003426905.1 Ctenocephalides felis
GTTATTTAATTTACATCAGCTATTATTTTTTTCTTAAAACTGGTTTTCCGGGAAAATTACCATTCGAAAACTGGTTTTGAAATGTCGGTTTGTATAAACCCTAATTGTGAACCTCTACCGTTGACCTCCATTTTTTTTTTGTGAACCCCAACATTTTTTTTTCGCTGACTTGAACTCCCTAATATTTATCATGAACCTCTAAGAGTCCATGTGAACCACTTTGCAAACACTGCTGAGGCCTAATGCCATACACCACTAGTTTCATTTTTTTTTAGACCTAAAAATTAATTATTCATAATCCTCGTTATACTAGATTTTCTCTCTAATTAATTATTAAAAATCTAATCAGTTGTATTTCAATCGCATGCTGCAATGGTCGGCCAATTGTTGCCTTTCCTCGGCATTGCATCATTTTGCGTGCAAGGTGAAAATCCATATTACAGGTGGACGCGACCTGCGACTCAAGAATCGCGTGCTCGTAATAAGTTTTTTCCTGTGCAATAAGTGCACTATTTTGCGATATAATACTATATAAAAAGTCTTGGCAATTCAGAATATGGGGCTAGGTAACATTAAATAACAATCTCACTTTTTCTTAAAAGAAAAAACTTAAAGCCAAAAGTGATTTATTAGTGCTTGTAATGAAAAGCATTTAAGTTGTCAAGGAGCTTGACGTCTACATGCGCTTGGGAAATGTTTGTGTTGTTGGAAGTTGTCTGTGTGGATTTATTATTGTGTCTGAGGGAAAGGTATCGAGGTCGAATAATAAAAACAGTCAAGTTCGAGGAGACTTGAATATTTAAATAAAAGTACAAATATTAACCTTTGAGGGACGTCTATTATTCACGTGAGCGAGTTTTTCAGGATTTTTCTAACCCCTCCCCTCTTCCCCTTGGTGACACGTGGTGATATTCAAAATTACCCTCCTCCCCCACCAAACATCACGTGCATTTTCAGTTGCGTGAAAAAACTAAAATTTTTGATTCTTTTTAAATGTTCGAAGTTTTTTGAAAAAATCAGTTAAAAAATAAATACACGTGATATTTTACCATACCCCTCCTTCCCCACGTGATATTTCGTGATTTTTTGTCGAACCTCACGTGATTAATTGACTCCTTTTGGGGACAATGTAAGTCTAGCATATTACTAAGCCGTCTCCTCTGAGCATTCGGTAGTATCTATACACAACGACTTAGTTCGTATTGAAGCGTCGAATAGAATAGATCAAGGATGAGCAACTCGCGGCCCGCGGGCTTTATTGCGGCCCTTATATTTTAATATTTTGCGGCGGCCAATCATTTTGAAAGCACAATTTTATTTATTTTGTCATATTTCTTTATCAATAAATTATTTATAATATTTTGTTACATTAATTCATACAAAATATTTACTTGTTAATTATGTTTATTAGTATATATCAAGAGTCAAAGGCTTTGTAAATGATTGAAAAGTGATTAAAATGATAAACCGAATTAAAATTATTTTTTCATTATTTTGTGAAATAAAATTATTTCACGAATAACTTAATAGTTTATCACGAAATTATTCCATTGACGTGCGCTGCTTTCTAATCATACAATTTTTAATATCATACTAATCAGTAGTTTTACTATTAGAGCGGGTCAATTTATAGATCACTTAGGCACATACGATTATTTTATTCTATGGATCAAAATAAGATACTTTGCTGAAGAAATCATACCTCTAAAATGAATTCTGAGATTCCGTGCATTGACCCAAATATCAGGTTAAATTTTGGAAAAAACTCTGAGGGGGCATCCCAGGGGGTAATCCACGGGCATGGGTGGATTGGCCTTCCAAAGTTAGTGGGGGGTCGATCATACATTTAGACGCGATTGGGGCACTCTAAATGGGTCAAAATTGAATTTTTCAAATTTTAATCCTTATTTTTGGATCATTGCACAAGACATCAAAATTCATTTTAGAGGTATGGTTTCTTCAGCAAAGTATCCTATTTTGATCCTAGTATCTGAAAATCATATGTGCCTAAGCGATTTTTTGACTCGTACAAATCGACCAGCTCTATTTACTACTCATTATTTCGTATGTCTTATGCAGCTTTTGTATATTATTTTCATTAGTTTACTTCACTAACCCTATCTAAGACATCTAACATAAGCATTTGCATCCATATTTAATATTAGGCTAAAATATTTTTGTTTTGTAAAAATAAACTTTAAGCAATATCTTTCTCGTTTGCTTTAATGAGCTTTTTTATAAATTATAAATGTCTCTATCAAACAGAATAATTATATACAGGGTGTCCCATAACTCAACGCCAAGCCGAAAAAAAATAGAAAAAAATCTATCACGTTGTTTCGAAATGATGAGCTTTTAAGTGCAATCTAGACGATGAAATGATCACTATTTTTCGGCTATTGTAGTTAATTTTTATTAATTTTGTTCATTTCGGAACCAAATAAAATTATTTTATTTTGTTATTGATCATATATTTATTATCCTTTGCATTCATACACATATTTAATATTAAGTTTACTTATTTGTTCACAAACGTCTCGGTTTTTGCAAATATAAACTTTTTGTTTTCAATTTTGCATTAATGAGCTTTTAAATTGTAAATTTAACCATAACAGAATAATTACATAGAATTATCAATATCAAAATAATATCATATATAATAATACCAATTTATATTATCTGTTCAATTATTCTGTTATTGATTACATATTGATATTCATTGGCATTCATACACATATTTAAATTTATATTTATTTACATTTGCTAAAATAAAATTAAACTTTCAGCAGTATTTGTTCAGTTTTGCTTTAATGAGCTTTTAAATTGTGAATTGAACATTTTCGTTCATAACAGAATAATTATATACAATTATCAATGTCAAAATAGTATCATTATAAATGCCAATTCATATTATCAACTCCATTAGTTTAATATTGAAATTATGGTAAATTACCATTATTTACATGCAATGTATTACAAATGAATGGCAGTAATGATACTATATTTTATAATCACAACTTTTTGCTATTTCACTTTGACAGGTAATTTTAATAGTTGTAATGGCTGCTATTAAGGTTATTGGATTGAATAAATTCCATAAATTGAATAAATATCAAATGAAGTTAACTTAGGGAGCTTTGTATCGCTGTAGTAAGCGCCTGGCTTTCCAGCTTCAAACCCGCGTTTCAGACAACTTTGTATCTAGCAGTAGTTAGATCCAGTTTTACGTAAAAAATATAGATGAACTTATGTTTTTTAGTAGAAATAAGCTTTTCTGTCGTTGTAGCATAAATAAAAAAGATCTTAATACTATTAGATTTTTTTTTATTAAAATCTATATCCAATATAGAGCGGTTGTTCTCCTAGTTGAGTTACCTTTCAAAAATAAAGCCTGTCTTTTACCTTGCCTAACAAATAAAGGATGTCTTTTTTTGTAACCCTTTGTGTCTACAGTTGGATAACATTTTTCCATATTAATGCTATATAGTTTCGACCAAAGTTGCTAAATTTTCAGTCATTATAAACATCATTTTTGTGCTAAATGAAAGATGTCTTTGACCGAAGAAACAGCTGTCATTACTCATTTTAAATACGCAGTTATTTGTTTATGAATGTTATTTCAAGAGATCTGAAAATTGCGTATTTAATATATGAAACCATTTGTTGTGTTTATTGATTATTTATTTATTTAATGGCCTTGCTAACTTCGAGCATTCAGCTACGTATTATTAGTGAAACCACTGAAAAACTATTCAGTGACTCAATATATACTTTTTTTAACGTGTTTCTTTTAACAGAGATTGTTTCCTATATTCTCATTCTAGTGAATTTCCTACTTCACTTGACACAGTAATTTTCACAATAAAATTTTGTACGTAGTACCGGGACTCGATCTTAGCACCCTTTCCATGCCTGCTACCATTGCGGTTATGCCCACAGCGTATTTGATGTTTTGGATATTTTTGGATACTATTTGGATTACTATAAAATAATAATACTATAAATACGTGACTACGTAAAAAAAATAATAATAAACAGTTGCAGAATAAAATTAATTAAATCACAACAAACAACACAAATTAAACAAACAACTATCTGACTATGTTCAGTAAAACTCCCAGCTGATTCATCATTGCAAAAATGTATTTTCTTACTGTTTTCAAAAATTTGTCACGTGGTCTATTTTACCTCATAGACGGAGTAAAATGGGTTGACTATGAGGCAAACAATTCCATTGGTTTATTTTTAATTTTAAAGGGATTTTACGAAAAAATAGCGACATTATTCAACCAATACAAAATAATAATTTCATGGGTACATTTATTTACAGAGATAACACTGTATATAACCTTGATCTGGTATTCCGTCAGAAGTATTCATCAGCAAAAAAAACTAAAATTTTGGTTTATATTACATATTGTTTTGCGATGCCAATTGCTTCATTCCCATTGATGTGTTTCTTGTATAATTATCAGTGTTTTATTTGTTATTTTATGGTATAATAATAATAATGAATATATCAATATATGGAATAAATGATATCATTACTTAAAAAGTTTCAATATGTTTTTTGGATGGATTAATATGGATAAAGAGGATAAAGTTCATTATAGCTGACAATATTAGCTAAAGCATTTTAAAAATCTTATACAAATTAGAATAGTTTTACATTTTCTTATAACTACTTTTTTCACATATTGAAAATTATTAGTACATTAGTAGTAGTATGAAAATATAGTAGCATTGAAGTAGGTGACCTACCTATAATAATAAATAGTAGTCTGCCCGTAGACAGGTCCATGGTCCAGTACCTACCTATAATATTTTCAGTCCTTACTTCCAACTGAAAAATTTTTATTATTTATTTTTCACTAAAAAATTTAATCTCTATCAATTAAGACATAGATTGCTTATTAAATATTTCACAATAGAAGCTAGCAAAACTTTTGAATGTTACATGAATTTGTTTATATACAGTTTCGAGCAAATGAATTTTAAAAAATAATACAATTGGAATTATTGATATTATTTAATGCTTCCAGTATGCCAATTGCTTTATTTATTTAATTAACAATATACGTGTGGGTGTATTAATTATTTATAATTTGGTATTTAGGAATTTGTTATACTGCTCTATCCAGTTTATTTAATAATATATAAGACTCTCACATAAAACCACACATATATCTCATATATCAGGTTCACAACGTTATCTCAAAAACAATTGAAGTATAGAATTTTTTAATTATTTAAAGTAGGGGGCAAAAGATGTGTAATGAACCATCATCTTAATTCTTACGATGTCCCTATCAGGATATAAATGATATTCATAACAAAAACTTTTTTTTCGTTGGTAGTTTTTTTGCTCTTTTGTTTAGTTCATGGTACCTGAATATGATATAAATATACGTTATCTAATTGTTTTATAAGATATGTTGTTATTTTTAGTCATATTCAACAGTTTTTTCATATATAACCTTTATGAAAGCTTACACGTGGGTGGGGTAAAAAGGTCCAACTGAACTTTTACCCTGGCAAAAAGTGTGAACTATAAAACTAGTAAATAAATAATTAAGTAAGAAATGCAATTTTACAAGAGGTACATCAAATAAGTAGTTATTCCATCCCTGCTGATGAATATTTCTGACGAAATACCAGATCAAGTTTATATACAGTGTTATCTCTGTAAAAAAAGTACCCATGAAATTTATATTTGCATGGTTGAATAATGTACCTATTATTTCGTAAAATTCCCTTAAATTTTAAAAAGGCCTTCCCATTTTACCCCGTCTATGGGGGTAAAAAGGACTGGGCGACAATTTTTTGAAAAACAGTGAGAAAACATTTCTGTAATAATGAATGAGCTGGGAGTTTTACTGAACATAGTCAGATAGTTGTTTGTTTGATATGTGGTATTTGTTGTGATATAATTCGTTTGGTTTTAAAACCAAAACCAATTTTACTGAACATCCCAAACAAACACCAAACCAACAACCAAATTTTACTGAACATAGTCAGATAATTGCTCAAAGTCAATTTGGACCTTTGTGCCCCGTCCTTATACTGTTTATGGACTCAACTTTGATTATTATACTGTTCTGACTCAACTTTGAGTCATCTTAAATTGTTCTAATTTATTTTTATTGCAATATTTATTATTCAGTGTTGTTTTATGCATCTTGAATTTCCCTTTCTTATTGATTAGGTACTAGTGGATTGTTACTAAATTAAGTATTATAGAAATTGTGTACATTTTGATGAATGGAAAATATTTATTTTGTAGTTTTGCATTAAGCATTGTTTTTGCATATTAGATGATACCCAGTCTCTGTGAAGGATATATCGATTATGTTAATATATCTTATTATTAGTCGTATCTTGAAAAATCTGAGCACCAATTAAAAATTTTTCTATCAATCTATTGAACTATCGATAATGTTAAAAATTTATTTGATGACAATCTTGAAATTGAATAACACTGCGCGACACTAGAATTTTCCTTGAGATGTAATTATGGTTTTGGAAGTAATTCGAGAGAACGCTGATTCTGGAAACAAAAACAGAAATTTGCTAAAAGCTCTAGTTTTTTGAGATATGCCAATATACTAGTTTTACCACACATCACAATATAAAATACAACATATTTTATTTTATGCCTTCCAAAGTCTTTTTATGTGATTTTTGAGCATAGACAAGGCCTGACTGATTTCGTCATAAGCTCCAACAATTGTGGAGCCATTATGTGGATGTCCCACCTTCCTTGATATCGCTCCTCCAAAGTCCTGATGTCTTGGTGGATACTCTCGCCCTGCTCTTCGCTAATATCTCCAAAATTTTCCAAAAACCGTTCTGAATAAGAGTTCGGGTGATGGATTCAAATCAATTACATCAGATATATCAGTTTTTAATTCTTCCTGTCTTCTCATTTAACGTTTTTCCATTTACTTTAGACAGGAGATGTTGATGTTCTGAGGTTGTTCATCATTAGCATGGATAGTTGATCTTAAGTAGACCTGTCTTCTCTTTTAACGTTGGTTTCTGCAACCATTAATTGATTGGCAGGAGATGTTGATGTTCTAGTTTGTTCATCATTAGCATGGATGGGGTTGTGTAGTTGATCATAAGTAGACCTCAATACTATTGGGGTTGTGGTTTGTAACCATTTGCTGTATGCTTGAATTTATTTCATTGGTTTACCACACAGAAGAAACAACCGTCGTGGTGACTCTCAGTTTTTTTTCTAAATTATGGGGGTATTAAAATTATATCATTTCTTTTTCTTCTGGATAATAACGTAAACATACTACGCAATTTTTTCACATAGTGTGAAGAACCCATGTTTTATCTTTATTGCGCAATTCAGTTTTAAATTGGTTAAAATACAATGTCTTTATGCAGTTTGACATAGGTTTCCGGAATTTGTCGAAAACATATTAACCACATATGTGATTTATGCACACATGTCTTAGAGTCGAATCCATGCCAAAAAGAGCATATAAAACTCTTATTTATTCGTTAAACTGCAATAATCATATCCGAAATGACTAATTGGGGTCAGGATCAGCGTTCTCTAAAACTCAAAAATTGGAGCTGTTACGAAAAAATGGAAGGTATATTTGAAATCAGCGTGCAATTCTAAGTGGATTTAAGGAAAAAATAAAAGTGCCAATTTTGTCGCGCAGTGTAATCAATTACATTTGTACGAGTTCTAATATTTGGAAAGTTTGATTTAATTATGCTGCTTATCATGCTTTAATTAAAACCTTCCTATTTTAATATCGCAAATTAATATTTTCAAGTCCTATGCTTTTTTGCAAGTTCTTGGTGACTGCTTGCACTCATTTCATATTTTGTTTTTTGGTTATGTCATTTTTTGCTTCATCACGGTAAAGTTAATTGGATTGTGGCTGCCAGACGGCGAAACAGAAATGTGATTTATATACAAGGTAGAAATGGCTTTTGTTCAAGTTTTTGTTATTTATTTGCTACATTTGTGCGAAAACGGCGAAAGCTACAGTTTTTATTTGATTTTATGAATATGAATTTTCATAGGTTTACATAAAACTTTCTGATATTTGACTTTTTCTCGCGACACGTTTGATTATGCTGCGGCACGGTTGAGAAATTAAATGCAAATATAAAAAATAAATACGAATAAATGCTATTGTAAATATGAAAAAATTCAATTCTATTTAACTTGCATTAACTTAATTAAATAAAAAATATATCTTAAATTTAACTGCATCTAAATGCAACTTAGATGCATAAATATATAGATTTTTTAGTCTAAATATTTTGTCAAAAAGATCTGACAATAAATTGGCATATTAGAATTATTTATGGAGACTATCTCGATTACATTTTTCGACAAGGTCCTACATTTTTGGTTCAGAATGTTACTATAAGTGTATTAGCTATTCTCGGTTTCATGTTTTGTCTTACGTTTTTTCCTAAGTAAATACTTATTTTATAAAATATATCAAATTTTTGTTATACGATTAAATGAGCAAATACAGTATTATTCTCAAAATTTTGTTTCACTTGGCGCTAAGTTACAAAATTCTTAAATGAATAGAATTTTACCCATGTTATTTCCATAAGAAACTTTGGGTGGATTGCGGACTATCTTGAAGTTAATATTAAGAGCTAGAACTTTCAGAGAATTCTTTTTATCAATTTGGAAGCAATTGAGCTCCTTGGAGCAAAAAAAAATATTCAAAAATATCCACCCTAATATATATCTAAACCACTCTTCTTTGGCAACCCTTCGTTTATATTTTATCAACAACAACTCTTACTTTTCATCTTATAAAATTTTAATCACTACGAAAATTTCTGGCGTTTTTTAAGTTAGTATCAATTCCCAACGATTGCAACTGCTCAATCTGGTTGAAATTCATTAGAAATCTGAAATGAATTAAATTCATTAACACTACAAAATCATAACTAAAAAAGCACTCTTTTTGCACTATTTATTAAATATTTTAAATTTACAAACGTTTTGATACTCGACTGGTCTTATCATCAAATTTTATATTTAATAACTAAAATATGGACTAGGACGTCCGTGTTATCTGATGCTGGATGACTATCTATATATATATATATATATTATATATATATATATAATAATAATAATAAAAAAATATATGAATTGTATTTAAAATTAATTAAAAAGAAAAATGATACATTTGTTATCTGGATGATGCCTGTTTTTTAAAAAAAAGTTATAGTTTTAATCAACATATATATCTATCATCAATATATGGTAATATATTATATATAGTATATATTAATATTAGGTGGTGTCCTTAATATGGACATTTTCGAATTCCCTCGCTCCCAAGGGCTCAAATGGTTCCAAATTGATAAAAAACAATTTTCTGAAAGTTGTAGCTCTTAATATTAACTTTTAGATAGTGCGCAATTCAATCAAACTTGATATGGAAATAGCATGGAAAAAATTTTGAAAATTAAAAAAAAATTTAGGTAGCTTAGGTAACTTAGCGACAAATTTTGAATAAAACTCTTGTTGTAAAAAATTTGTTCGGTAAATTATATCTAAAAACTAAATTTGTAATGCTATTTCCATACAAAACTTTGATTGAATTGCGCACTATCTAAAAAACAATATTAAGAGAGAATTGTTTTTTATCAATTTGGAACCATTTGAGCCTTTGGGAGCAAGGAAATTCGAAAATGTTGATATTAAGGACCACCCTAATATATATATATATATATATATATATATATATATATATATATATATATATATGAGTTGTTTTTTCTGGACAGTTATAATTTATATATTATTACAATATAACTTATCTTGTGTTAATTAGAGAGTTGTCTGACTATGACATTTCTAATCAAAAATTAAAAATCTAATAACGTGAAATAGTTATTAGTAATAATTAATAATAACTGTATTTTATCACTCTTAAAGTACAATAAAAAATAAAAGGTGGTATGTCTATTCAAACTGTATCATATAATGTTGTATATGATAGGGAAGTAAAATATTGTAAAAAGGTATCATAAAATTTTTGCAAAAAGTTATTTTGAAATATACATAGCACAATATATTCAAAATTACTTTTATTCTATAAATTAGGTAATCTTAATTTGAAATTTTGCCAATAGTAATATGCATGACACGTAGGGGTTACAATATTTGTGCTATTCTTGTTTGTCCGATGGATAACTCGATAGATGCCTTCTATTGGGTTTATTTCAATGTCTCATTTTTGTTGAACTTTTCGAATAGGAACTTTTGTCGTATTGATCTGTAGATGCTTGTGTGCAGTCAAAATAAGTAGAAAAATAAAAAAAGCATTGAATTATATTATATCTGGCAAGCCCGATCCAAAAACCATAATCTTATTATATTATTGCAATCATTCATATCACGCATATTTCTTTCATTCTTCTCTTCATCAATTAGTTATGTTTTAATGTTAGGGTTTCAGTTTTAAAATGCATCATTTATGTTAGGGAGACACATTTGTAAGCATTTTGTTGAAATTGATACCAATTAATATTTTTTTTATAATTATTATTATTGAACTGAAATTAAAATCGAGTGTATATAACAAATCTAGAATAAAAAACACACCAAAAACAAACGGTTTCTGTTTACCGCGCAGGGCTGAGCACAGCGGCGGGAACAAACTGTCGATCAGGAGGAGGAGGCACCGGCCGCGCTCACAGTAAGTTTAGACTTTGCACGACCCTGAATCAAAAATTCAATCCTTGTTAGTATTATTATTATTTCTGAGACACTACAGGTTTTTTTTTCGAAAAATTTGATTAAATGAGATTTGATTTATGAGTTATTGGCTTATCTTCTTAGCTTTTTAGAAATAATAATTAAAATAATAACTAGGCTTGCGATAAAAATTAGTATGCTTTTTTTAAGAGATTTGCTAAATTTATAGAATTGATAGATATAAATTTTGATAAAAATAGATTATAGCGCGTTGCTTCACTGTATTGTAAATTTTTGCAAAATTTATTATTACAAAAATTACTATACATTTATGAAAGTATAAAAGTATTTTCAAAATAATTTAATTTAGTATATAAGTATCCCCGGGTCGCTTATATTTTTGCAAAATTTAATAGTTTTCTTATAAGCTAATTTTACATAATCTATAATGTTTTATTTTAGCAGACTATGATTTCATTTTAATAATAAAATAATAATCTAACAAGTTTTTCAGATGTTCATATTTCTACTACTACTACTATACTTCTTTTCCTTTTTTTCAGATTTCTATATAGAATAATTTTGTTTTCATTTTATGTTCTATTTTTCATATGCGTACATATTTAAAATTAAAATCTTAAACTTGTAATTATTTGTTTTAATTTAAGGGATTCTCGGATAAGATAGATGTTATGTTGCGGGTCTATAATCGTATGTGTTGGTACTAGGGCTTCCAATACAGTTCTAAAATCTGAATACCGGTATTCGATATTTGAAATTTGTAATACCGGGATCCCGGTATTAATACCGGTATTATCAATGAAAAATTTACTAGTCATATTTTTAGTTACCGCAAATGTTATGTTGATATATTAACATTATTATTGTTCTAAAATGAGTATATATTAATTATTTTATTTTACATAGAGAATGGAAGTAGATAGACACAAAAAAGTGCAAGTAAACAGTTACATATTAACTTTTATGTTACACTTTACATATAATGGTCTCGTATGAAATTATATATTTAAGGAGAAAAAAAACAAATTCAATTAATAAATTATATTTTGTTTATTAAAATATATTTTAAAAAATATGAAAAATCAAATATTTCATTTTCAAGCGAGGACCGAATTTTAACAAATATAACAAGCCAAAAACGCCTTTTCTTATTCTACACTTGTCGGCACAATTGTCGTTAAGAAGTACGAGTACATTATTAGTAGATGTGAATTAGTACTTAGTATAGTGTATTTAGGTTATAATCAAATCATAATAAGATATCAACACATTAGAAAGACTTATAAAAAATTATTGTATTTACTGATTGTTCAATAAATAAATAAAATAATTATATATGAACGATTTCTAAGAATCTGCAACGTACGCATAAGAAAGAGGTCATCCACCACCGAGACCAATATTATCATTGATTATCAAACTTGTAAATTTTTATTATAATGAAATAATAAATAAATACGAATTATTGATAGGAAGATATACAATATAGAGAATTATAACGTGTCGATTGTATATATGTTTAAAAATCATTGATAACGAATAAGATATGAGGTCCAACCAAAGTTAATATTCTGATGTATGTGCTTTTTGGAGGTTAGTTTTCACATGTGAAGCTCTCATAGCTGTTTAATAGTTCGTGACTTTGATAGTCACTCATACGATTATAGACCCCTAACATAACATTTCTATTTTATCCGAGAATTTGTAACCGGTAAATCAAACCATGATCGAAATATAAATTTAACTCGCAAAAATTTTCTAATTTACTTAGTTGAGTATAGTTAGTTAATTATAGTTATTATTAATGTGATTTTCCAAGTGTAGCAAAGAAAATTCTGAAAAGCGAATATTTGCGCACTGATTTATTGATTAGTGAAGTTCTAGATTTTTCTAAATATGCTTTAAAAGTTTGTTATGAATATCTTGCGTTGGAAGTTTTCTTTAAGATAATACAGAATTATGGTTTAAATTCTTTAGCATTTACTTATAATGAAAAAGTTCTATAATTAAATTTACCGGTGTTTGTGTGTAAATAAGCACACTCACATAAAATATTTAATGGTTATCGTCCACGTGAAGTATCAAAGAAAATTTTATTAAAGCTATCTCTACATTATATTTTGCTTATATTAAAATAATGGAAGGGGTTTTATTAAAAGTGTAATAAAATCTAGTTTGAATTTTTATGAAATGGAAAAATTTTAAATAGACGATAAATGAAAATCAAATGAAATGTAAAATAATTTTATGGGAAAAATAAATACATACTATTATGTATTTATAGTCGAAGTTTTTTAATTTTAATTAAAATATAATCAAAACGCTTCATTTTAAACTAATATTTTAATTCTAAAATTTCATTGTTTTTTTAATTTTCCCAAATTCTACCCTAAAGTAAAAATCGTTATATTTTAATTACACTAAGTTTTTGATTAAAGCGTTCACACTGTCTTCAAAAGCGATTTTAGAGTATATCGAGTTGTTTTAGGGCTTTATAATATTAAACAGTATTAAAAATTATTTAGTTTTGTACAAGTTTGTCAAATATTTTAATCATATGAGGTAATTGTTCGAAATGTTATAGTAAATGCGATTTAATGATAAAAATAATATTTTAACAACTACTTGTAATGATTTTTTTTACCAGAAGTCAAATTCGCGATTAAAATCCTATTGTTAGTTCGAGGTACACGAACAAACTACGGATATATTAGTTTCGCAAATATTTTTTCCCAACCCAGTATCATTTTCTTTTTTCAATATTTGCTTGTCTTGTTTTCCCCAGCACCATATTTTTACATAGATGGCACTATATAAAAAATAGCGTTGGCATTTTGGGGCCAATTCTCTGATAAAATAGAAATGTTATGGTCTTATCTTCATATGAATTGGTAGTGAAAACTGTCAAAATGCTATGTATTTACACATAACACTTAACTTCACGTATGTGTTATCAAGGGCACATCAGAAAGATGGACTTATGATAGCATTGTGCGTTTTGTAGGTTAGGTTTTATGTCTGAAACGCGCCTGACCACTAATACATAGCTTTTGTTGATAGTTTTTACTACATTTCATATGAAGATTGGATCTTAACATAGTGTTGTCATGACGACACTATGTTACATTTCTATTTTATCGAGAATTGCTCCTTAATGTTGTATTTTTGGTGAATGTTATTAAAATTATTGTCGTTATTGCATTATTGGCGGAAATATTTGATGTAAATTGTAAGGTATTAGAAGAACATATTAATTTTATTACATTTATTTCAAAGTATTATATTTTTTTTTTATTATTTTTTATTTACCTTCTTATCTTACAGAGTTAATATTTCACATATTTATAATTAACAGAGATATACATATTTTCAAAGTTGTTTAATGTTATTTAATATAATTTTGAGTTTTTCAAGAAATAATCAAAAATGTTGAAATAACAATTGTTTGGGAAAATTTTGGATTATTTTTTCAAATAGTTCTTTTGAAGAGAGATGAGCCTTATTAATTGCGTTCTTATATAAACAAGTTTTTTGGAAGTGGGATAGAGGGGTCAATTTTTCGATAAAATAGAAATGTTATGGCAATGCTATGTTAGGGGGGTCCATCAATCACATGAGGCTTTTCGGGGGAGGGGTGTTTCAGAAAAAATCACGAAATATCATGTGGGGGAGAAAGGGGTCTTGTAAGATATCACGTGCATTTATATTTTACCTGATTTTTAAAAAAATCCAAACATTTTCAAAAAAAGATCAAAAAGTTTACGTGAAGGAGAGGAGGTTAATTTTGAATATCACCATGGGTTCCGTACCAATGTTTACACATTAGACCAATACGCGGCGCTCATGCGCTATGCAGCGCGATTATTAAAAAATGTTCAAATTTTTTTAAAAAAAAAAAACAAAAAAAAAAATCAAATTTCAAAAAGTCATTTTTTTTTTTTTAAATTTAGTTTTCGATACGGGAAGTTCCAGCAATTTGCCTTAAGACACGATGTCATGCACCACTAGTTAAAATTATTTCCATAATTATATTTTCACTCTTCTAAGTGCTTATTAAAGCGATGCGTTGTTCGTTAGAAATATTTCTATTATGAACTTTGATCGAAACGACTTATTGTTATCGATTTGCATAAACACATGCGCATAGTTGAGAAGTATTTTGTAAATAAAATGTGTATATAATCGATCTATAAAGAAAAATATCTCAAAAATTTATTAAATAAGCATCATTGTGTTTATCAATATTTATTCAATTAGCTTCGACTAATTCGAATTGTAATAACAAATTGAATAACGATTTCAATTACGTATCGTTAAGAATTTACAAACAATCGATAATGTGTTTAACACAATTGGAAAGTTTTAATAACAATAGTTTGGAGGGCTTCTCGAATAATAAAATATCAATTGCTATAATAACAATTTTCTGCAGAAGGCAAATAAATCTTTGACATAATATTAAAGTGGCCAAA
>NW_020538040.1:13599503-13619637 GCF_003426905.1 Ctenocephalides felis
CTGTTTGCGTGTGTTTCCTATTGCATAACAAGCCAATCAAAACTAATCAGAGTAACTTCTGAAATAATTTGTAAAAGCTGTTTTTCGCAATAAATAAATTGTTAGAAAGTAGGAAACGCATGAGCATCGCACCGATTATGCAATTTGTATCGTCGTTCGCCGCCGGATACAAATGTATATATATCAAATACCAGAGTCAAAAACGTGATTCTGGAAAACTTTTACTCGCGTTTACGAAAAAAATAAATTAGCCAAAACACACGCGAATAATAAGAGACATATCGTGAGAGATATCTCGATTTTAATCGTATTTTATTGCGCTTTTTGCATATTCAACTGTTTTTTTTTGCGTGACGCTGCGCAATCAAATCGGCATTCTAATTGTAAACTGAGACGCAAGCGCAATTTAATTATTTTAGTTACCTGTTTATCTTTTTTTTGTACTTTTACTTTGTTATCTCAGAACCACAATCCAATTATAATAGTAGGAAGATAAAATGTATAATAATAATAAATAGATAAAATAATAAGATGTTATAACCTATGAGCACGAGCCGAAAAATATACTCAAACTATTTTCTAATCTTCAATTAATTTCTATAATTGAACCACTTCTCCTTACACCTTAGGTTTCTTCTTCTGCGAATGTTAAATTCAAATCAATCAAAATTTATCAAGGTTCGTTTGGTTTGGCAGTTGCTGTCGTCAAAATGAAACTAGGTATGAGTGGCATTTTACATTAAGGCAGGTTGCATGATTTATCTAATTTAGACAGAATTGATAGAGAAATGAGCAAGAACCTATTTAGAACTTCATACGAATCATCAAAGAATCTTGCTCAAATTAATAGGAATCCAGTTGGAATGTAACATGTTTATGAACAAAATGGAATAGGATTCCAGTAAAAATCTGAAAAATAATGATAAGATCCCAATTAGATTCTATGAGATGAGATTCTTACCAGAATCCTCTAAGACGAGTGTATTCTGGAAACAACTTATCTGTATGTTTCAAGTTCAATTTTTTATCAAATTTGTTCAAGTTCAATTTTTAATTTTGAAAATTTTCCAAAATTTTGTAATTTTTCAAAAGATCGAAATTATTTTGGAATTATTGAAAAAATCGATTTTTTTTTTGAAAATTTTGAAATATTCTCAAATTTTTGTAAGAAATCGATTTATTATTTAAATTGTGATGTTTTTTTGAAATTATTCGAAATTTAGATTTTTTTTTGAAAATTATGAAAAATTTCGAAAATTTAGATTTATTGAAACTTCAATATTTTTCAAAAATTTTGAATTCTTTTTTAATTTTCAAAACTACTCAGAAAAAATTGATGTGTGTGTGTTTTGTGTGTCCGCAATTTTTCATCCACGTTTTCATACAGAGCAAAGAGTGCAGTAAATAGAAATCGAGTTTTTGAGAGAACGGACGATCCGATTTGAATGATCAAAAAAACATTCAATTCGTAATGATACAGAGCTATTTTTTTATTGTTTCCACAGCAATCAGAACTCTTACATTTTAATGTTCTATAAGCTGTTTTTGTGTATGGCTTATAACCTAAGGTATTGTTATGAGAGGCAATCCATCGGTTCACCATTCTCCTATGTGTGGGGTTTTATATATTAGCTTTTACGTCTAATAGTGTACATATGATTGAATGATGCAACATGTCCACGAAGGACGATTTCCACTTGGAATTATATTGTAATCTATAATCCCAAGTGAAAATTTGACATCAAAGTTGCCTGATGTCAGGCTTGGCGGTGGCGGGAATCGAACCAGCGAACCTGGGACTAGTTGGTGCCAGCCCAAGCTCTAACCGATATCGCCACCGCTAGCCCATACAGAGCTAAATGTACCAAAAATAGGAGTTTTTGAGAGAACTAAACATCCGATTTGAATGATTCAAAAACTTTCTGCTCGTGTTGACAAAACAATTGCTTTTGTTTTTTTTTTCGAAAATAATTTTTTTGTTGCATATCGAAAATAATTCAGATTTTAATTTTAATTCTGGCTAAAGTTCTAAAGCTCACTTATATACTTTAAATCAATAATTTTAACTTTGATTTTCAGTTTAAATGATTCTATCAATATTACACAATGTTACAGTATTTATATTAATCTAATTTATTTGAAAACATGCATTTCTACCTAAAATATTTAATAATAAATTGAAACTGTTAGAATTTCATGAAAAATCGATATAGACTAAATAGACGATCCGTGGCAAAGCCCAGGTGGTCCACTACACAAAAAGTTTGGGAACTTATAGTTTAAAGGAATGTCAATTTCAATTAAGCGCCAGTTTTATCATTCCTCACATCGACTAATAATGTCCACTTTCTAATTGTATATTTTGAATAATTAATGTTTTGTTCCACATCTGATGTGTTAAAGATTAAAATCACATAACTGTGCAAGTATCAAAATAAGAATGTAACGATCGTGTTAAAAAAACTTAATGTTGTTGTTATTAAATGAAGCTGAGAAAAGATAAAGTATCAGTATACAACATATAAGTAGATTGATTTTTAATTCAACTATTCGATTTCAAGAACTACTTTCGATTAGTGCTATTTATTATAGAGTTGATTGTAAAACAAAAACGAGATGTTAACTTTTTTAAGAATCATTAAACTTTCTTTTTCTACAGGGATTTAATGAAATTATCGAACAAAATTTAATGTTGTAACATTTACTTACGTTTTAAAATATTCATAAAATACATTTAAAACTTTCATACTCAATACAAATTTACAGTTGCTATCAGCTGACTGTTTATAAAAATTTATGACGATTTTTATGAACTTTTTTGGCAATAGATATCATGGTCTATTAACACATACTAAAATGTTATGGCCCTACGACAAATAGTTTAATTTTAAAAATTCATCAAAGTTTAAGAAAAAATTATAGTCAAAATTTGTGTCAAAAGTTGCTTTTGTCATGTGATGAGTCAAACATTATCAATTCATTAAAATTTTAAATAATGACCTACAATTTTAGGGCATACAAGCACGTGTCTGTGCAATATAATTAATACAGTTAATTTAAATGTGTTTGAGAAAATTCTATTCGAAATCGCAATGTTTAGATTTAATTGAAAGCGATAACTTTATTGTTGCAGTAAACTGTTGAAAATTTTATCTAAATATCTAAATTTCCATTTCCATTGATTAAGTCAATACTTACACATTTCGGGAAGTTCATGCAACTTGCCTTAAGGCTTAATGCCACTTTCAACTAGTTAATTAAGTTTTACTGATAAATCAGGAAATTCTTTTATATTTATATCCATTCATCACATTTTATGTCGTAGTAACTATTCAAACTGAGAATTATGTGACAGCCTTAACTAAAGTGTGTATAATTTAGAATTTGCACAGAACATATATTAAATTATTTTACTACAAAATAGAAATATTTTGATGTGCATAAAATATGTGCAAATGACAAATGTTATTTGTAGATATCTTAAAAATCATTTAGTTAAATAGATACAAACTGATGAGCATTTCCAAAAAAGCTTCCATCATATTCTTTATAAAAACTTTCTTCATGAGATTTTTATAAATGATACGAGTACAATATAAGTTTAATAGATAAATATCAAAAAACTAGTGGTGTATGACATCGTGCTGGAATATCCCGTACCAAAAATGAAATTAAAAAAAAACTTTCAACTTATTTTTGATTTTTTTGAATATTTTAAAATTATTTTTAAAACAATCGTGGTGCGATTATAGTATATTAACTCATAGACATGTAATGTAAACAAAATTTATACCTATTATTAAAATTTCTATAAAATATCTGATAATTTGATTTTTCACATTATTAGAAATCACTTCCTAATAAACATTGTAAATCTTTGGCATATTTTATAGACATCGAACAACTAAATCAACAAGCTACTTTTGTCAATCCCTAGAGTCAAAAATAAAATTAGTTTATAAAATTTCGATCAATCAGTTTTGATGTTGATGCCGAATGATGCCACAAACTGCCGATTGACAGTAATGAGAGGTTAAATTTATCTAATAGAGTGTTTTAAGGGTTTCGATGGGTCACACCATTGTAACAGCCTAAACAACTTGTTTTTTGTCGTTTTCACAGGTGGAAAAAAAGTGATTATAATATTATTTGACTATAATATCCAAGAATTTTTTTAGCCAATATGTAAGTAGGTACTGACGAGCAAACTGAGCCCAAACTTCCGGAAGAGTCTAATAAAGTGTTATATCTGGAGCATATCTCTGTACGGATCAGAGACATGGACTCTAGGAAAGGCCAACAAGAACTACCAGAAGAATTAGCGAGAATAGCGGGCAAAGAAGAGACTATACTGAGCACAATCATGAAAAGAAAAGGAAACTGGATCGGACCCGTTCTGCAAAAAGAGTGCCTACTACATAACGTAGTCGAAGGTAAAATAGAAGAACTGAAAGTAACGGGAAGAAAAAGAATGCAGATGATTGATGACTTACGAGGGAAGATAAAATTACAGGGAGCTGAAAGCCGAAGCAGAAGACCAGGAAGCATGGATAGAAGTTTGTAAAGGAAAAATGCATAAAAGTATATAAAAAGTGTTTAATGGTAATGGTAAAGATAAACAAGAAGGAAAAGAAAATCAGTGATATGTGGTGTTCCCATATCATGGACTTGCCTTCGGTCAGACTACCATTTATTATTATTATATGCAAGTAACAAAATAGAAAATTATTAAAAAAAATTACGGCACTACAGCCATGATAGCGAGGCCCGTAGAAAAAAAAAATAGATTTTGCAGACGTACAAAAAAGCTGATTGTACTGGGTGCGCCATTTATAAGTGGTCAATGGAAGTGGTGAATAACTTGAACAATTTTTAATAAATTTTGATAAACTTTTTTATTATCAAATTTAAAGCCTTACAATTTTTGCAGCTAGGTTCAAAAACAACGTCGGTCAAATTACCCCCTTTATTGCGCAAACGAAACTTCAATGTTTTCATTGACTACATATTTTTGACTCACCCTGTATATGCTTATATCAAAGATGATCAAAAATTGATTGAAGAAGTAAATATGGATTTTTAATAATTGGCGAATATTGTGTGGGAGTAGTAATAGATATGATAGTAAAAACTCCCATCGTATAAAAAATTTATAAATTTTATTCATTATAAAATATGATTGATATGAAAAATATAAATGACAAGTCCCATTGTTTTTTTCCTCCATGACTAGCCTGCTTGATCCCCACACGTCACCAATGTGGGAGTAGTGGTGTATATTAAAGTATAAACTCCACTTGTATAAAAATATATAAAATTTATTGACTATAAAAATTAATGATTTATAAAATGACAAGTCCAATTGTTTTTTTACAATCACTAGCCTGCTTGATTTCCCCACAATTGAAATTAATAAAAAATGTACCGTGATGTTACTCCTCGATCGAAAATAATTTTAAATTAGCTCCTTTTTATAATTCCTTACATCATGTATCATTTAATACCGTTTTGCCTTTTGATAATATTTTTTGTACAATTGTTCATTTTCACTCAAAAGTTGATCTAACGTTTACTTGAACGCGTGACAGGAAAAGTTTTTTTTAATTACCCGGAAGATGTTTCCTGTTTTGTTGTTATTGTTCTAGTAGCAACAATTTGTTTTATATTAAATTTTATTATTGTCTTTTCTTTTTGTTACGGTGACATCTTCAGCACTTTCTACCTGCTTAACAAGCTTGTAGAGTAAATAGAAGAAGGACTTCTATAGGCGCAAAATTTAAATGTTAGTTGTTTCATTAATATTTTTATTAGTATTAGTATTGTATTAAATTATATGCATTTACACTTTAAAAACCCGAAAGAAATCAAATAAAGTAAAAAACAGTGAATAAATATGTATAATTAATTAATTTACAAAGTACAAATTAACTAGTGTGTAGTCGTTGGCAAATTATTATTGCCATAAAATCTCTTTAAAATATCTGATAATTTGATAACGGCATTTTTTTTTTACTTTTTTTGGATCTCCGATACCGCCTTCTCAAAAATTTAATCAATTTTTCATTCCGTCAATACTAGTGAAATGTTTTTTAAATTTTTTTAAATCGGTTTTCTGGACCTGTCTTTGCCGATAGCCAATACTTTATCAATAATCAGCGCATCTCAATCGTTTTTTGAATTAGTAAAATATTTTCAAAAATTTAAAAGATCGTAGTTTTTTGCGTTTATCAAGATTTAAGTATCCGTTAGCACAGATAGAATTACGAAATTTTAACCTAATGAGGATTAAAAAGCTGTTTACTAATTATTTAAGTAAACGCAAACAATTGAATTTAACCTCTCACCGACCTCGCGTGTCGTCATTTCCCATTTTGCATCAGATCATTTTTAAGATGGTGCATTTTCTACATCAGAATTGCGGGATCATTTTTTTCTGGCTTGTTAACACACCTCATATATTGTTTTATTTCTTTTTGTTTAAAAATGTATTAACCTTCTAATGTAATAAAATAAATTTGGTCAAAAGTGCCGCTTGTGATTAGAAGAGCAGCAAACGGAATCGATTGTTTTAGATGAAAGAATAAAATATAATGAAAAAATACCACAAAAAGTAGAAAATTACCTTTTCTGTTGAGGTTTGACAAGCATTAGAATAATATACTAAAATACAGTTCACCAAAGCCATTTGAATTAGAACAATGAATTTGCTGCAGCGCAACTGTAAAATTTAAATTTAATTTATTTTGAAATATACTTTTAAATAAATTTTATTAAATTATGATATAGTCGTATGTATAATATAGTCAATGTTCATAAGAATTATTTTATTATTTGCATATTTTCTTAAACATACTGAATTAAACTATAACAATGTTTTTTGGATACTTTTAGACAATATGACGAGGAACAGATATTTCTCATGTATTTTGATTCCATTTCTTGCTATTCATTATAATTTCTTTTATTCCGGTATCTAAACGTCTTTTTATAGGATGTTAAAGATTTGATTTTTACAAAAAGATCAGTTAATTTTGTTTATTACATATCTAGCAATAAATACAAATGTTGGGAATTCATCAGTATATAACCAATCGATTTCAATTTCTGCTATTCATTATAACTACTATCATTGTGATTTCTAGGCATCTTTTAGTAAGAAGTGAAAGATGGTCAAGTTTTAAAAAATATTTTTATTTTGCTCACAAATTTGGCGATGAATATAAAAGTTGGCAATTCAACTAGGTATAAAACCAAGCATCAGAAAAAACATCTTGAAAATTAATTATTACTATAATTGTTATTTAGTTGTTTAACAAGATATAAAATCCAAGAAAACATGCATTTGTGCGAGTATTAATATTATGCATATTAATTCTTACCATTGAAAATGCCTTGTCTTTAAAACAGAACATTGCTGGTTGATAAAGCACGAAATCTCTTTCTGACTATAAACAACAGTAGCATGCTCAATATAAGCAAAAGTGCATGCAGATAAAGTTTATGATCCACATCTATGCCTTCAATTTTAACTATATTCTCTATTAACATCTCTACAATGGCGGTAAAGAAATTATGAAATGCTGCAACAATTATCTTACAGGACATCGGCGCTTCAGTATAAATAAATTGATCATAAGTAATACTGAAGTAAATCTCTCCTAGTATCAAAACAGTAGCCTGAGGTAGCATCCAAAGGACATGCACAGAATTCGGTTTCGTTACTACAAAAACTCTTGCTGTGCTGTTGACTAATGTAACCAAATAAACCCCGCCTGGGTCCAAATCGAGTTTCATGATTTTCGCACCATTCAAGTATAAATCATACAACGATACGTCTACTTCATACGTTCTGGCAGGATTATTGATCACTGAATGTCCGGCAACAATGCTTGGTTTTACAGTAATTGACAACTCCGAGCCGTATGGATCTCTGATTACCACGTTGTCCCTAATGTCAGCTCCCACGACAGTCAAGATGGGTAGACCAGACGCAGACTTAAGTAGAGTTTCTTGATAAGAATCGGTAACCGCCTGTCCATCTTCATTCCTTATCATCACCGATATAGCAATACCGCCATATGTATCTATCGTTTCATTTATTGGAGAGAAGCAGGATCCTCTTATTGAAAGATGTAAAGACTGAGACTGATGAAGAGAGTCATAGGGTACGTGTTTATTGCTATACATCCCAAAAGGATTCACTATGAGGTAGTCTGGTGAAAGACTTTCCGATTGAATAACAGCTGTGCAATTAAACCCATTGAATATCCTGATTTGCAACTCCTTCTCCGTTGGCAAAGGTGGCAATTGTGACTTGATGCAGGTTTCCAATATCCTGATATCAGGAAAGCAATTGATATCATCAGTCCACCAAAAATCATTCTTCTGAACGTTCTATCAAGTTTCCATGGTTTAATTACATGATCTATGACGTGATCGCATATTGGCATAATTATAATCGCCAATAATGGTTGCATCAACTCGTAATGTTCTAATAGAAAACTAAAAGATCCTAATTGTCCGTCCATTTTGCTGGCCTGGATCATCCATTCATCTACATATCGGCTGTACAGGCCGGAGAAAACTGGAACGCAACAAAAAATAATAATCATATTATAAATCGTTTTAATATCGGTAACTAATTCTGTTCCGTATTCGGGTTCTGCATGGTCAAGCCAATGCGGTCGAGGATTAGTTTTACGATCTTGAATTGAACGTATCATTCCGTTCCATACGCAGGCGATGATATATTTTGAGGTGTGCACCGGTTTCAAAATGATAAAATAGCGAGTTCCTACTAGAAAAATAATAACGTTGACAATTTTCAAGAGCATGCTTATGCTGAAAGTCAATACGAAGCAGTCCTCTTCTCCTAGACATGAAACTGATTTCGTTATTAGTGGTCCGAGGAAATTTCCAAGGAGTCCGGTGACATTAAGTAGTATGTATAATGATCTATAGTATTTCATCAGCGCGGGTTTCTCATCTGGCAACTGAAACTGGTTGCCCTCAAATGCGAATTGTACGCTGTTGACAACAAAAGCCAGAAAGATACTGTATGCCAAATGCGTATAATACAATTCCTTGGTTAAATATTGAAGTGACGGGATCGCCATCAAAGCCATGAGCGCTTGTTGAATGATTATTCCGATAAAATTAATTAGTAATAGGTAGTATTTGTTTCCAAAAGATTCACTGAGACATGCACCGAGCGGAAGAAGAAAAATGATTAACAGTTTACGACATTGAAGAATTACCGACATTTCTTTTGCATCAAAACCAATTTTATTGATCATAAACGAGTGCATCACGGATGTTGTCATGTGAAACTCCAAAGATCTAATTCCTTGAATCACGACAAAGAAATTTGCTCCTTTCGGTAATTTACTTGACAAATGCTCTCCCATTTTTTTGCTTTTCGAATATAAACTTCTTAATAAACTTGTACAAAATACTTAAATACTTTCAAATATAACATATCTCTATGAATTGATTGACTTTAATAGAGTTTCATTTATTATTTCTATTGTCAAAATGACATTTGTTTAATTTCCTGTAGGGTAGTTATTGTAATGGGCCGAAAATCGAAAATGAAAATTTTTGCATATCTTCACGATTTGAAGGTTTCTGAACATTTTGGCATACCTCAGAAAAAATGGATGTGTGTGTTTTTGTGTTTTGTATATCTGCATTTTTTCGTCCACGTTTTCGAGACCACGGATCAACCGATTTGCATGGTTCAAAATACATTTGATTCTTATTGATAGGGAGATGTGCTGATTAGTTTTTGGCAAAGGCAGGTCCAACCGTTACGAAGTAACGCAGCAAAGAGTGCAGAAAATACAAATCGAGTTTTTGAGAGAACGGATTATCCGATTTGAATGATCTAAAAATTGAATCATTCAACTTGTAATGATTGGAAGAAGAGGTGATTAGTTTTTTGGCAAAGGCAGGTCCAGCTATTTCGAAGATACAGAGCTAAATGTACAACAAATAGCAGTTTCTGAGAGAATCAAGCGTCTGATTTGAATGATTCAAAGAACTTTCTGCTTGTTTTAAGAAAATAATCGCTTTTGGCACGATGACATACACCACTAGTTTAAATGAATATTAAACAATGTGAAGAGTCGGCACTTTATTTACAAACGTCGTCAATAAGAAACGGCACCTTATTGACAAATTCATCGAAAGAAAAATAAAACAAAGTCCAGGACGAACAAAAGTGCAGATGATGATCGATTTACGTGAGAAGAGAAAATACAGGACATTAATGAACCGATTCTGACGCATGACAGACCAATGTCATGGCAAGGCTATATTATGAAGAACTTTCCAAACGAATTTTGACAAAAACCATGTTGTTGCTGTGCAGTCAGGCATTTTTCTCAGGTTGCCTTATAGAAAACCTAACCTAGAAACCGCACAAATGTCAAAAAAACGATATTAGATAACAGGGTCTTTCTGAGCCAGCTTCATAACATACGAGTGACGTTGCAATTTATTTGCTCCAATGCACAGCAAATACATGACATTTTGACAGTATTCAGTATGATTCAGTAGCATAATATATGGAAGTTGGTACGTAACATGGCCTTGCCATAACATTGGCCGAAACACAAGAAAAAGAAACATGGGCGCGGAGGTTTGAGAAGTAAAAAGTGAAGAGAGTAAATTAAATTTGTTTCTCTTTACTATAATACAGTAAATCCATTACGAATAAAAATATTCAAGCATTGAATATCGTATTAAAGTATTTCTATTTATCAGTGATTATCGATGCAGGGCGTGACTTTGTTACATATTTTATGCAAAAAATTCTACATGTGTTTTTTCTTAGAGTTCGTTAAACTGCAGTTCGCGTGTGTTCTTGATACCTACGGAGTGATAACTCGGTCAATATATCCATCTCTTCTCTATGGATGGTAAATGGCAGTGGCGCAGGAGGAAAATATAAAAAAAAACCTTTATAGATTGTTATTTTTTGTTGCGTTCCAATTTTCTCCAGCCTGTACAACCGATATGCAGATGAATGGATGACCCAGGCCAGCAAAACCGGACGGACAATTAGGATCTTTTAATTTTCTATTGAAACATTACGAGTTGATGTACCCATTGTTGGCGAATATAATTATACTGATATGTGATCACGTCATAGATCATGTAATAATTCTATGAAAACTTGATAGAACCTTCAGAAGAATGATTTTTGGTAAACTAATGATAGCAACTGCTTTCCTGATATCAGAAATATTGGAAACCTGCATCAAGTCACAATTGCCATCTTTGCCAACGGAGAAGGAGCTGCAAATCGGATAGTCATTTTATAGTTATTATAAGACTCATTTTCAGAAGGAGCATTAAATTTTCTAATACAAGTTACGTATTTAATATACCAATATTTGATTCTGAGACAAAATTATTTCCTATTCCAAAATCCATCTTATGTAGAAGTCTAAAATTGACGGAAGATTGATAGATATATGAATCTTATAGCTTGGTTGTTAATCAATTCAGGCATATTTAATTATTGTTAAATTTCCCGAAGGAGAACTTAACGTTTTTGCCAGAAAATCTGGTTGGATATAATTTTATGCTTATAGTAAGCAATTTTATGCTTATATATCAAGTTATTCTGAATCGTTTCCAAAATTAAAAGAAGCATGTATGTATGGCAGACAAAATTAGACCTTTTATTATCGACGTCTTTCAAAAAACGACCGCAATTTTCACTGATTTCTAAAACTTAGAAGCTATTTGGAAATTCTCCTGTTCAATTTTGCGTGATTGTCAGCCAAAGCATTATTTTATATAGTTCAAATTTTTTTTTTTTTTAATTTTATAAAGTGCAAAATTATTTATATCTTTGCATCTTTGAAGTTATTAAATTTTTGGGATTTTGTATCTCATTTAAGATAAGATCGATATATTAATATAAGATATATTAATGCAAAAATACAATTTAAATTATGTCAGTTATGGCTAGAAATGGTTGGAAAATATTGTTTAAGACTAACCGAAAGCTGATATAGTGCCTAATTAATCATACTTCTAATCACAATAAAACTAGCAATTTAACCCTTTCCACTCGCGAATTGCGAGATTTATATATTTATATGTATATTGGCGCCGGCGGCATCCGAGTGAAAAGGGTTGAAATATATCGTTATATTATTGCACTATAAGTGAAATAAATGGATAAAGAAAAGTTTGTATGTCCATAATTTTATTCAATATTATTGTTTAGTATTTTAGAAGTAATTTTCTCATTTAAGTAAAAATCTTTTGGACATAATATTAAAATAAATCATTTAATATGTATCAAATCGACGTCACTGAATCTTTGCAACTTTGCGTTCGTTGATCGCATGCTACAGATATATACATATATAATCATGATTATATATATATATATATATATATATATATAAATCATAACGGTCCAAGAATAATCGCGCATCTCAAACAACCATAGATGTTCGATATCGAAACTATTTGAAAAATGATTAACAAATACTCTGTATTCACTGTTACTCACATGATCGACAATTATTAGCAAATCACGAATCTGAATTATATATTGGTAACTTGTTAACAATGCATGAATTTTTCATTACATTTATTAAAGATAGAGTCTCATACAAAAAAAATAATAAAAATATCTCTTTTTTAATATCGTAAATCCCATTATTAAGATCACTTTGTTGATTGGAAATGGAATTTAGATTAAATATTAGAAAAGTGGGGTTTCTACGTGGCATCAGTAGAAAAAGTTTTCCAAGTTCGATATCAATCTTGGTCAGTCTAATATCAAGCAGTAGTAATGGTGGTTTTCACTTGAAAAATTAGTTCTAAAATATGTTTACACGAGGAAATAACCCTCACATGGTATTTTTGCTTTAAATTTCCATCAGTATTAAAGAAATTCTAATAGTGATGATGCATCAAATATAAATAGTTCAATATCATATGATGTTGACTTTGAAGTTCTGATTGCAGTTCGAATTTATATAGAAACTAGTGGTGCATGGCATCGTGCCTTAAGGCAAAATGTTCGAACTTCCCGTACCGAAAGTTAATTTTTTCAAAATGTTTTTTAAAAATTTGGAAAAAATCAAATTTTTCAGACTTTTGAATTTTTTTTTAAAAAAAAGTCTTTTGAGACCTGCTAGTACTCAAAAATTTCACCAGTCGTTCATTTAGGCAATACAAACAAAATATTTTTTTGAACTATTCAAATCGGACGCTCCGTTCTCTCAAAAACTGAAATACCGTTTTTGGCACTTTTTGCCCGTATGTTCAAAACGGATAAACCTGCCTTTGCCAAAAACTAATCAGCACGTCTCCTTATCAATACGAATCGAATATTTTTTGAATCATTCAAATCGGTTGATCCGTGTTCTTCAAATCGTCGACAAAAAATTGTATCCGCACATACATACCCACACACACACAGTGTGAGTGAAAAATGATGAGATCACACATTGTGTGAGAAAAAATGTTCAGAAACCTCAGAAACGTAAATATATATAATAATTTTAATTTTCGATTTTTTTGCGATTACTACGGGAAGTTAAATACAAGTTAATGTGTAAAATATGTGTTTAATTGTGAAATCTCTACAACCTGTGACAAGAATCCTGCTAACAATTTATATCATTTTGCAATTGATTTAATTAATATAATTGTATTTATTTGTTATTCAATATTTATATGTATAAATGACTCAATTCATTGCTTTGAATCAGCAAGTTTCAACATTGTTTTCAATCATTTTTAACTAACGCGCTATGTATATTATGCAAATTTATATTATTAGTCATATCCTGAATATGTATAATTTGAATGTAACGTAAATATTGTTATTTATTAAAACTATATCTTAATAAATTAAATCAATTATGTGGAATATTCAATAAATACTAATCCGTCTCGCACGAATTTTAAGTTTCACACTTTTTATACACTAGTATGAAAATACTCATACACCTACCTACGTTACCGTACGTATTCAATAAGTCTGTAATTTAAACGCATCGCTGAGTTTCTAATGAATAAAATGCAAAAAATCACCGTAGGTAAATTAGTTTATTGATATCAACTTTCTATTATAGTGATATTGATGTAGTAACAATAAAAAAATCGATATGCACACGGTCGATGAAGGAAACGACCATTCTGACCTTGCGCTTTCAAAACGACCAGACGTAGACTAATTGGTGGCATATACAGCAGTTAGATGGATCGGTAACTTTCACGGAGAAAGATTGAAATTTTTATAAAAATATAGAAACTATAAATAATAGAAAATATAGAAATATGTATATATAATATATATACATATTTTTATATTTTCTAGGGTGATCCTTAATATGGACATTTCGAATTTCTTGCTCCCAAGGGCTCAATTGGTTCCAAATTGATAAAAAACAATTCTCTGAAAGTTTTAACTCTTAATATTGTCTTTAGATAGAGCGCAATTCAATCAAAGTTTTGCATGGAATAGCATGAAAAAAATTTCAAAAATTTTGTAGAGCGTCGAATTTTCAATAAAAAATGACACGAATTTTCACTTTTAATTAATTTGTCGCTAAGTTATACCTAAAATTTTTTTTTTAATTTTCAAATTTTTTCCATGCTATTTCCATACGACGTTTGATTGAATTGCGCACTATCTAAAAGTTGATATTAAGAGCTAAAACTTTCAGAGAATTATTTTTTATCAATTTGGAACCATTTGAGCCCTTGGGAGCAAGGAAATTCGAAAAAGTACATTAAGGACCCCCTAATATATTATATATATATATATATATATATATATATCTTCTTATATATAAAAATGGAGCTCAATAAAGTGATTCGCTAAAACTCGAAAACGGCTAAACCGATTTTGCGAGTCTTAGTCTTTAAAAATTTGTCCTAATCAGTAGGTTGTCGAAAAGGTGAGATTATTTCAAAATCGCGTAGAAACTTTACATTTTTAATTTGAAATTTTTGTAAAGGCGTGATTTAAATAAAACAATGAACGGTGGCTAATACGTCAAATGTCAAACGTTTTTGACGGATGATGTTCAATTACGTTTAATAGGATGTTTTACGTAAATTGTTATTTAATATGATTAAATTAAAGTAAGTAGTTTTGTTCGTAGTTATATATACACAAAAACTTAAGTTTTTTAAAGTTTAAAAAAAACTTTAATCATTTTTAAAAAATAATTTTTGGTACGGAAAGTTCCAGCAATTTGTCTTAAGACACGATACCATACACCACTAGTTTTTATTACCACTATAAAAGCTTACACCTAGGTGGTAAAAAGGGCCAATAACCAATTAGATAAGAAAAGTACCTTAAAGACTAATAAGTCATAAGATCACAAGATTTTAATAAATAATATTCTGATAAAATCATCAGGTATCCAATTAATTACTTTATATATATGTTGATTTAGAAGCAATGCACATATGATGCAATAAACAATAAACCTATTATATAAATTCTGGATATAAAAATGCAACATCTACAACACAATATTATATATATCGTGTATATTGTGGTTTACATAATAACTTCTGGAAATGCCTTTTCTTCCGTGTAGAATATAAATTGCTACGAAAGAATGATGCCGACATTAGATATGGTCAAATGTTCTTCCATCATCAAACGAAATGTCAGATCGGAAAATGATGGCGGATTCATATACAAGAAGATTTAGATTTGCATTCGTTAAAGTAAAAGTAAAATATAGGAATTGTATAATTGTGGAGAAAAAATCAATAGTAAAACAAGACTGAATTTCTAGAAGGGTTGACGTACCAGAAAATTTGCTGGACCTTATTGATGATTCGTATTAGTTCATGAAAATTTGTCTTAAAGTTGACAAACATCATTTATGGCCATAATCCTGAACTTTTATAAACAGCATGATTTGTTTAAACGTTGAAATTAGCTAGTGATGTATGGCATCGTGCCTTGACGCAAATTGCTATATTCCAGAAATATTAAATGTTTTCAAATTGATTAGTATAAATTCTGCTACAATGTCTAATATTTGTAAGAATTATATAAACTGAATTACAAAGTTCAAATTATTTTTTTAAAGTATATAAGTAAGCTTTAGAACTTTAGCAAGAATTAGAATTAAAATCTGAATTATTTTCAATATACAAAAAAGTTTTTTTTTCAAAAGCAACTCTTTCGTCAACACAAGCAGATTTTTGAATCATTCAAATCAAATGCTTCGCTCTTTCAAAAACTGCCATTTTTTGTACATTTAGTTCTGAATCTTCGAAATGGCTGAAACTGTCTTTGCCAAAAACTAATCACTTCTTTCGATCATTATAAATTGAATGCTTTTTGGATCATTCAAATCGGATACTCCGTTCTCTCAATAACTTGATTTCTATTTTCTGCACTCTTTGCTCCGTATCTCTGTAACGGCTGAACCTGCCTTTGCCAAAAACTAATCAGCACATCTCCCTATCAATATGAATCGAATGTTTTTTTAAACCATTCAAATCGGTTGATCCGTGCGCCCGAAAACGTGGACCAAAAATTGTATTCACACATACATACACACACACACACATCAATTTTTTCTGAGGTTTGCCAAAATGTTCAGAAACCTCTGAAACGTGAAGATATACAAAAATTTTCATTTCCGATTTTCGGCACATTACTATAACTAGTGATGCATGGCATCGTGCCTTGAGGCTAATTGCTAGAACTTCCCGTTTCGTAATAAAATAGTTAAAAAATTTTAAATGTTTTTAGCCTGAAATAAATTAAAATTCGAAACAATTTCGATATTTTAAAAGGTTTTTTGGAAATTAAAATTTTTTTCGAAATTTTGAAATACAAAGAAAATTTGTTGCTTTTTCCAAAAACTAAAAATTTCTTCACACTATCAACACAAACAAAATGTTTTTTAAAACATCTAATCAGATGATTAATTTTTCAAAAAACTGCTATTTTTTCGGAAACGGCTAGAACTGTTTTTGCAATGGAACTAATCAGTACATCTTCTGGACAAGTTTGGATGTTTAAGTTTTAAGATATCGGTTAGAACGTGGGCCAGCACCAACTAGTCCCGGGTTCGCTGGTTCGATTCCCGCTACCACCATAGCCCGACATCAGGCAACTTTGATGTCAAATTTCCATTTGAGGTTATAGATCTCAAATATAGCCTCAAATAAAAATCGCCTCTCGTGGGTATAGTTGCATATATAATAAAAATGTTAGCAAATACTTCGAGTATAGTTAATTAGTCATAATTAAATTGGACAACTTCTGGGTTGCCATCAATTCAAAAATACATATAATGACTGAATACATATAAGGACTGAATGTCCTAAGTGTGACAGATTGTAATTGAAATAAAAACAATAAAAAAAGTCTTAAGAACAGAAATAAAACCTCTGACCTGACATCACCCAACCAGTTGGTATCAAAAATTAGTAGAAATTGACCACTAGGTATATTTACAGCATTTACTAAAAATATTTCACACAGTGAACTAAAACGATTATTCTGGAATTCTTCTCAGATATCGATCATAGAAAGAATTTGTCAATTGTTAAACTAAAATAGAGTGAAAAAGTAAAATCCTCTGACTAGGAAACAACAAAATTACTTTCCAATGTACCTCATTTTATCGAGTATAACATTTTTATGACGTGGTAATAATTCAATCAAATGAATCTTCAGCCTTCGCCTTTGTCCTTAATTGATGTTGATTCACAATTTGGCACATTTTTCACAGTTCATACAAAGTTAGCACAGTAACCGATACCTACAAACGAATCGTTGACCGAAAATGCGGTGATCCACTGACCGAAACGAGTTTCGATCGCGAAACACTTCGAATGCTAATGGCAAATTAAAGCGCGACCGCGGTTCGACATCGCTTTTGTTCGAATAATATACATATGTAATATAATCTCATTCGAGTTTTGAAAATATAAACAAACGAAGTTCATTACTCAAAACTCGGAAAATTTGGCCGAAACAAAATTTGTGGTTGAGGTCCTGGGTTCGATCCCGATTCGAGGAGCCTGATGTCAAGCAGTAGTAGCAGTAGAAATATAGTTTCTACAATATGTTTCCAAGTGAAAATAGCCCTCATCCTACATTGCTGCGTCAATAAAATACTCGACCTATTACTATTGTATATATTATACTATTTTATTCTTATTATTACAGAAGTTGTAATAACAAAATTTATCACACAGAGATGAGACAACTATTTGGGTTGCCATCTGTAAAACCGACGTAGTATTGATTATAGAACTTTTAAGTTCTGATTGCTGTTGAAGAAAACAATAATGAAAAAAAATGGTTAAAATTCAATTTTGACTCGTGTTGAATTTTTTAAACTATTGAGTTATACATTTAGAAAATAATGCAGAAATGGCAGAAAAAATATATTTTTTTCAATTGTTTATTTGCTGACCCTATATACACGTACATTAGTCATATTTATTTTCTAAGTTAACTTTACAATTTTATTTATTAGATTGTATATAATTATATAGAGCGTCATATATTCTATTTTTTATCAACAATGTTATAATATTTAGTTGCGAGGGAGATTTTTTGCCTTACTATCTCCCTCCATAGTTCTTGTCTATCCTTTTCCCATTTTTTGCACTCCATAATGGCGTGCTCAGAATCCGCCATAGTCACTCCACCCAAGTAATAGCAATTAGGATCGATATTGATTCCAATTCTATTCAGGTGAAACGGATATATGGTTAAATCTTAGTCTGCATATTGTAGAAAAGTAAGACCGACATTAAACTTGTCATACCATGGTCTGATAGGTATATAATAGTGGAGACTGGAGACTAATTTTCTTCTATTTTCTCGAGAGATCGGACCAGGTTTTTTTACAAAATTTTAAAACAAAAATTCCGTATATTAAGAATTCAGGTTTTAATTATGGTTGGGAATAACATTCAATGGTCTCATGTGAAAAAATAAAAAATTCTATTTTTGTCTTATAATTTACAGTAAAAGCCCGTTAAGACGATTTACCGAAGACCTGACCAAAAGCATGTCTTATACTAGAAAGCGTATTAGGAACAATATGTTTTGAAGCGGTGTAGGAACAATATGTTTTGAAGTTCAAGTCTGGCAAAAAGTGGTGTATTATGCGAGAAATCGTATTGGGCATGATTGCCTTAACGGGGTTCTAAAGTATTAGTTTTTCCTAAGTAAGTTGAACCATAGATAAGCAACAATATTGGACTTTTGACCTGTACTTTAAGCATGCGTCCTTTGTTTTTAACTTTAATCAATAATTATTTTATTAAATCCATATAAAAGTTAGTGAATATCATATAATGAAAATATTTTTGGGATATTTCGACATTTCAAAAAAATTGTATTTCAAAATAAATGCTGTTATTACATATATCTTTTTGACTGGACATTTCTCTCACGATCTCTAGAGAATCCAATTTGGATGGTTTAAATATCATACCATTTATTTTAAAAGTGAAATTAAAAATAGTATATATTAGTCAGGAATAGTAATGTTATTTTTTATTGTTTATCCCTAATGCAGCGTTCGGGAAACATTTTTAATCATTACCCTAAAATATTTTTGTCTAAGTTGATATTACCCTCATGGCGAAGAGAGATTACCCTTCTACGCAGCAAATACAATAAATATCAATTCAAAATACATACTTTGTACCCCAAAAAGTCTGTTTTTACCATAGGTGGGATAATTTACCCCGGTTCTCCAATCCTTTAAGATCTTCAAAAAAATATGTAGATTTTTTATGGCAAAACTGTTGGTCGCAATGTCATTTTCTTTCTAAAAAATCGAAATCAAACCATTCATTACAATATAAATACCGTTAAAAAATCTGTGTCACATCTTAATTCTTTCGCTCACATTCATATAAAGCACACAGCTGAAACCATACAAAGACAAAATACATGTCATTAGTAAAATTTAACATGTTGTCCATTCAATTCAATTTAATATAATAGTCAAACGGATGAACGGTATAAAGAGCTAAATGATAAATGAGTTTGCGAACAAAAAGACTTGCTTTTTTGTTAAAAAGAAAGAACAAATCTAAATAAGAACAGAGTTATGAATTGTCACAAGTCTTCTGGGCGAAATTG
>NW_020538040.1:13620637-13645973 GCF_003426905.1 Ctenocephalides felis
TTCAATCATATGTACACTATTAGACGTAAAAGCTAATATATAAAACCCACACATAGGAGAATGGTGACCGATGGATTGCCTCTCATAACAATACCTTAGTTTATAAGCCATACACAAAACAGCTTATAGAACATTAAAATGTAAGAGTTCTGATTGCTGTGGAAACAAAAAAAAAAATAGCTCTGTATCATTACGAATTGAATGTTTTTTTGATCATTCAAATCGGATCGTCCGTTCTCTCAAAAACTCGATTTCTATTTACTGCACTCTTTGCTCTGTATGAAAACGTGGATGAAAAATTGCGGACACACAAAACCACACACATCAATTTTTTCTGAGTAGTTTTGAAAATTAAAAAAGAATTCAAAATTTTTGAAAAATATTGAAGTTTCATAAATCTAATTTTCGAAATTTTTCATAATTTTCAAAAAAAAATCTAAATTTCGAATAATTTCAAAAAAACATCACAATTTAAATAATAAATCGATTTCTTACAAAAATTTGAGAATATTTCAAAATTTTCAAAAAAAATCGATTTTTTTCAATAATTCCAAAATAATTTCGATCTTTTGAAAAAATTACAAAATTTTGGAAAATTTTCAAAATTATCAAAAAAAATCAAATTTAAAAAAATTGAACTTGAACAAATTTGATAAAATTGAACTTGAAACATACAGATAAGTTGTTTCCAGAATACACTCGTCTTAGAGGATTCTGGTAAGAATCTCATCTCATTAGAATCTAATTGGGATCTTATCATTATTTTTCAGATTTTTACTGGAATCCTATTCCATTCTTGTCATAAACATGTTACATTCCAACTGGATTCCTATTAAATTTGAGCAAGATTCTTTGATGATTCGTATGAAGTTCTAAATAGGTTCTTGCTCATTTCTAATCAAATTCTGTCTAAATTAGATAAATCATGCAACCTGCCTTAATGTAAAATGCCACTCATACCTAGTTTCATTTTGACGACAGCAACTGCCAACCAAACGAACCTTGATAAATTTTGATTGATTTTGATTTAACATTCGCAAGAAGAAAACCTAAGGTGTAAGGAGAAGTGGTTCAATTATAGAAATTAATTGAAGATTAGAAAATAGTTTGAGTATATTTTTTCGGCTCGTGCTCATAGGTTATAACATCTTATTTATTTTTATCTATTTATTATTATCTATACATTTTATCTTCCTACTATTATAATTGGATTGTGGTTCTGAGATAACAAAGTAAAAGTACAAAAAAAAGATAAAACAGGTAACTAAAAATAATTAAATTGCGCTTGCGTCTCAGTTTTACAATTAGAATGCCGATTTGATTGCGCAGCGTCACTGCAAAAAAAAACAGTTGAAATATGCAAAAAGCAAAAAGCGCAATAATACGATTAAAATCGAGATATCTCTCACGATATGTCTCTTTATTATTCGCGTGTGTTTTGGCTAATTTATTTTTTTCGTAAACGCGAGTAAAAGTTTTCCAGAATCACGTTTTTTGACTCTTGTATTTGATATATATACATTTGTATCCGGCGGCGAACGACGATACAAATTTGCATAATCGGTGCGATGCTCATGCGTTTCCTACTTTCTAACAATTTATTTATTGCGAAAAACAGCTTTTTACAAATTATTTTCAGAAGTTACTCTGATTAGTTTTGATTGGCTTGTTATGCAATAGGAAACCACACGCAAACAGTACATTATTTTGACAACAATAATTAGAATGATTTTTCAGTAACATTCCAATGCAAATTTTTGATCGTTACTACTGTTTTTTATTAGTTTAAAGCAGTGATTTCCAAAGAGACCAACGACCTTCTAGGGGTCCATGAGGGGTCCATGACACACCCAGGGGGTCTACTGTAGTGGATCATAATCCACCACGTAAATTTCTATTTATTTTATATTACACTGTCTATAATAAGAAGTTATATAGAATGTTTATAACTAGAACTAAACAGTAAACTGGTGGTGCATGGCATCGTGCCTTAAGACAAATTGCTGGAACTTCCCGTACCGTAATTAAACATTCAAGGAGTGAAAATAATCAATAATTGTTTTAATAATTTCAATAGATTATTTATTATAAATACATACTGTAAATTTATAAATTCTTATTCTAATTCGAATTTTAAGATTTTTATTTGGTTGTTACCGGATTGGATTCTTATAAGATTTATATTCTTCTTCGATTCTCGTTGGATTTTCGACCTGTTGTAAGACACTTATTGGATTTTCGCCCTGTTGTAATGTTTTTATTACATTTCTTTTTGGTTCTTATTAGATTTTTATTAGAACTATTAGTAAGAATACATTCTGAATCCATGCTGATAACGAAGTAATAAAATTTTTGAAATGAGAATGATAACCTGATTAGATTGCTATAAGATTACCAGATCTAATGAGATTATTATAAGATTCTTTCTAGGATCCTTGCAAATTATTAGATTTTTATGTTTGTTACCATATCCTTGTAAGATTTATATAATATTTAGATAGATTTTTATTGAATTCCCGTTCCTTTTTTATTAGATATCCAGGCAGAATCTATCATCTTTCTAACAAGAATCGAATAATATCCAGTTATGAATATAATAATATTCTGAAAAGAGAAGATTCTAATGACAGTGAATCTTATCAGAATGTAAGCAAATTGATATAATATTCTTATTGGATTCTTAATTGGTTATGATTCTTTTGCGTTCTTACAATATTTTTATCAGATTCTTGTTAGATCCAGGCAAAATCTAACATGTTTCTAACAAGAATCAGTTAAGAATATAATAATATTCTGAGAAGAATTTTGTAAGTATCTGATTCCTATGACAGTGCTTCAAGATTCTTATTAGGCTCATTGAAAATTCTTATTACATTCTTATCAGAATGTGAGCAAATTCATATAATATTCTTATTAGATTCTTAATACATTCTAATACCGTTATGAGATTCTTATTTGGTTTTGATTCTTTTTCGGTTCTTACAATATTTTTATCAGATTCTTGTTAGAAAATCTTCTCGTTCCGTCTTGTCCCCTGGAACCACCCTCCCCCACACATATATACACACATATTTTTTCCGAATTCGCTCTCTTTCGATTCAGAATTACTTGAAAACATGAAATTAGCAAATCGCATATTCTCGCCAAATAAAACTTAGCAGAAATTATAAAAACAGACTTTTTGACTACCTGGCAAAAGTAGTTTTTTTTTTTCAAATTAATTTTGTGAATAAAATTTTATACAAGACTCAAAAGTCAAAAAATATATTGATTGTAAGATTTGTATAACAAATAATGGAATTAAAGGTATTTTTAGTAGTAAGTAATGCTTGAAAAAGGGTTTTATTAAAAAAAAAAAAAACTGATTTTTAATTTAATAAAGTATTTTATATTTTAACACTCCCGTTTCCCTGTCCCGAGCTATTAAAACTAAAAATTGCCGTCCCGCTTTTGAATTTAAAGAATATGGTCACCTTTGTAGCAGTGACTTTTATTTTTCTTAAGTTCATTACTTTGTCTAGGCTTCTTGATTTCCAATGAAAGTTAAAAAGTCGTCTTGAAAATCATGTTTAGTACAAATACTAGAGTAAGTTTTAATGTGTCTACATTTTTTAAACGGACTAATACACTTGACAGGACAGGAAATAATCTCACGAAGGTCGCCTTTCATATCCGTTCACGAATTAATAATACACACTTGTAATTATATATATATATATATATATATATATATATATACCGATGTATTTTATTTATATAAATGATCTAACATTGATTAATTTTATTTTGGCGCATTCCGAACGCGAGGAGTCTTCAGATTCCATTCTATTTGATGCAACTAAGATAAACAAACCTGTATCAGTTTTTTTAAAATCTTTTATCAATAAATTACTATTCGATCAATATTTGTATTCGTATAATATAAATAACATTTATGACTCGGTGTAAGTGGCATTTTGCTTTAAGGCAAGTTGCACGCACTTCTCGAGGCGTATAATCGACAACCAATGAAAAATCAGATTTGTCTATTTAGATAAAATTTGCAACTGTTTATTTCGAGTTTTCGCTTTCACTTAATTAGTACTTACTTACTCACTTAATCAATACCATTTCCAATTGATATCTTTGACATTGATTTATATGTTAATGTATTAATATTAATATTAATATCAATACTTACTTGGCATATTGTATTCTAAAAATGTGTTTTATTCAAATTTTTCAACAATTAATTACAAAGTAATCAGCACGAATCCCAACGGATATTTCTCTTACGGTTTTTTAATTTTCAAAATGAATTCAAGATTTTTTGCGAAAATGTTGACAAAAAATATAGCACCTTTTTAGTATTCTAGAGAAATGGCTCAGCCGATCAACTAATTATTGCGAGTTTTTATTCGATTTCATTGAATGACTTTTAAATTTTGTGCTTCGTTGCAGCCATTTCTGAGAAAAGGTCGACGAAAATCAAATTTCAACTCACTAATATGCATTTTGATGTCAAACCTTGCCCAATGGCTCAAAAAGTCGAGAAATCATGAAATTAGCAAGTCGGATTTTCTGGCGAAAATATAACTCGGTAAGTTAGTAAATGTTAATAACATGATTTGCTGTTTTGAAACCAAAGTGTATTAAATGTCTGAAAATCTAAATCCAATCTGAAAACCAACCATGAGAAATTTAGCAGAGATATTATTAACTTCCCTTAGAGTAAGTTATTGTAAGAAATTGAAAATTTTGCACATCTTAACGTTTTGGAGGTTTCTGAACATTTTGGCATACCTCAGAAAAAATGTATGTGTGTGTGTGCGCATGTATGTATGGATACGATTTTTCGTCCACGTTTTCGGGCGCACGGATCAACCGATTTGAATGGTTCAAAATCCATTCGATTACTATTGATAGTAGGGAGATCTGCTGATCAGATTTTAGCAAAGGCAGGTCCAGCCGTTTCGCGGATACGGTGCAAAGAGTGCAGAAAATAGAAATTGAATGATTCAATTCATAATGACGGGGAGAAGTGGTGATTAGTTTTTGTCAAAGGCAGGTTCAGCCGTTTCGGAGATACCAAGCTAAATGTGCAAAAAATGGCAGTTTTTGAGAGAAATAAGCATTCGATTTGAATGATTCAAAAAACTTTCTGCTTGTGTTGACGAAAGGATTGGTTTTGGGAAAAGAAAAAATGTTTTTTTTTAAATATCGAAAATAATTCGGATTTCAATTTTAATTCTAGCTCAAGTTCTAAAGCTCACTTATATACTTCAAATAAATAATTTTAACTTTATTAAGTATATTAAGTTTTGTTTATTTATTTCTGTGTAAACATATATAAGTTACATTATTTATGATAATCTATTTGAAAACATTTAATATTCCTCGAATATTTTATTACGGTACGGGAAATTCCAGCAATTTGGCTTAAGCCACGATGCCATACACCACTATTTTTAATTGAGATTCAGTTTGTCAATTTATGCTCATAGGTTTACAGGAATTTTTTTTAATTTTGATTAAAGACTTTGTTTTATTGAACTTTTAATTAATGGATAACGGATATATAAATTTAGTATTTGATCATATCTGACATAGAGGTTAAAAGTAACTAAGAATATAGCTCTCACCTGAATTAAATAATTTAAATACCTTTAGTATCATCTTTAAGTAAGTTGTATATGTATATGTAGATCAATATATTTTTTTTTTTTTAATTCTGCATCTCCAGTATGAGATTTCATAAAATATTCATAAATTATAATTCACAAAACGCCTAATAAGACAGTGCACGTCAATGAACTAACTTTTTACCGAGTAATTAACTTGCACCAGAAAAAACGTGGATTTGTTTTTTAAAACAAATATTTATTTGAGACCTATACACCATATTTAGAGATTTCATATTATAATATTTCTCCACAGCCCCCTTACTAAAGGTTCACCTAGATTCGGCAACTGTTTCAATTTCTCCTGAGACCAGATTAACCACATTTTCTTTCGCCGTGCCGGTCGATTCGTTGATTTTCTACCTAGACCTACAGCATGTAATAGTTCTAGCTAAATTTCACTTCGACATTCGCAAAAGACTCTCCCACGTGAACTAGATAGAAAATTGCGGTTTTACTTACTTTACAAAAGGCACACCTAATCAATCATAGACTTCTTCACAATCTGGATTGTGATTCTCATGAGAAAATATCAAATTTTTTGTGGTTACTGCGAAGAGTTCTAAAATATATAAAATCATCAGTATTTTTAACTTGGATAAGTTATAGTAATCGTCCAAAAATCGGAAATGAAATTTTTTTGCATATCTTTACGTTTCAAAGGTTTCTGAAACATACCTCAGAAAAAATTGATGTATTTGTGGGTATGGAAAAATACAATTTTTCATAGACCTTTTCGAGATCGATTTGAATTATTCAACTAGTGGGGTGCATGGCATCGTGCCTTAAGGCAAAATGCTGGAACTCCACGTATCGTAATTAAAAATCTTTGTACGGAACCTAAAAAAAATTACACAAAATGTGCACACATTATTAAAATCTTTATAAAATATCTGAATATTTGATGTACATATGTCCAATAAACATTTTTGACCGCCAAATGACATTTTTTTAACTTATTTTTATTGAGAGTCCATAACCGCTGTACCTGCCTTCCTAAAAATGTAATCAGTTCTTCATCTTGTTGATACAAGTAAAATTTTTTTTGAATTATTAAAGTCAGACGCTCCGTTCTCTTAAAAACTGAGTAACCGTTTTTGGCACTTTTTGCCCCGTATCTTTGAAACTAATCAGTACGTCTCCTTATCAATACGAATCGAATGCTTTTTTTGAATTATTCAAATTGGTTAATCGGTGTTCCTGAAATCGTCGACGAAAATTTGTATCCGCACACACACACACATACACACACATCCCTTTTTCTAAGGTATGCCAAATTATTCAGAAACCTTTGAAACGTAAAGATATATAAAAATTTTCTTGTTCGATTTTTTTGCGATTACTATAACTTACCCTACGGGAAGTTAAATAACATTCGATTATTATTTATATGAAGAAGTGCTAATTAATTTTTGACAAAGACAGGTCCAGCCGTTTTGGAGATACGGAGCAAAAAATCTGAATGGCAATTCAATTTTTGCGATAGCGGCGCATCCGATTAGATTGATTCAAAAAAAAAAAAAATAATTAAAATATTTTACCATCACGTAAGAAAAATTATTTAAGCTAGTAGTGCATGGCATCGAGCTTTAAGGCAAATTGCTGGAACTTCCCGTACCAAAAGTTATATTTTTTTCAAAAGATTATTTTTTTTTTAATTTGGAAAAAAGAAGATTTTTGTGATATCTTTTTGGAAAAAAATCTTTTAGTTTACGGGAACTTAAAAATTTTTCAAAAAAGTTTTAAGTTCCCGTGGGGTAAGTTATTGTAATCGTCCAAAAATCGAAATTAAAAATTTTTGCATTTCTTTACGTTTTGAAAGTTTCTGAACATTCTGGCATACCTCAGAAAAAATTGATGTTCGTGTGTGTGTATGAGTGTGTTTGTATGTATGGATACAATTTTTCGTCTACGTTTCCGGGCGCACGGATCAACCGATTGAATGTTTCAAAAAACATTCGATTCCTATTGATGGGGAGATGTGTTGATTAGTTTTTGGCAGAAGTCAGTCCAGCCGTTTCGGAGATACGGAGCAAAGAGTGCAGAAAATAGAAATCGAGTTTTTGAGAGGACGGAACATCCGATTTGAATGGTCCAAAAAAGATTCAATTCGTAAAGATGGGGAGAAGTGGTGATTAGATTTTGGTAAAGGCAGGTCCAGCCGTTTCGAAGATACAGGGCCGAAATCGTCGACAAAAATTTGTATTTGAATACACACACATACACATACATTGATTTTTTCTAAGGTATGTCAAAATGTTGAGAAATCTCTGAAACGTAAAGATATGCAAAAAATTTCATTTTCGATTTTTGGACGATTACTATAACTTACCCTACGGAAAGTTAATACAAGCTTGAAAACATAAGGTTTCTATTGAATATTGTGGTTACAAGATATAGGTATGACTATTGTACATGAACAAAATATGCAAGAAACTATATGACTATATTACGATGACTGGACTCTGCCTGTTTTGTGGTCACAAAGTGAATCATCGATTAAAACTTATAGATTAACCAAAAATTTTAGACACAAACATAATAATACCAATAACTTTCAGTACTCCATTCATAAACTTGTAAAAAAAATAAATGAAACAATCGGTTCATTTTATTTTTGCCCATGCGGTTGTCCTCTGATTCATGCTTATACTAATCGTGCGTAATATGTCTCTTTCCATGAAAATCATATTCATTTCTACTCAATCTGATGAATAAACCTAGTCGTATAGAATGCAATGAATGTTCAAAGAATTATTTATTAATCGTTAAACCGGTTTTAAGGTTTTTAGACCCCGGTTCGTAAGTGCGGCCGTGAATTCTAAAGTTTATTGCTTCGAAGAAAATGTTATCGTAAACACTGTAAAAGCTTATTAATAAATTAGTATTGCTTTAACTGGCTGTTAAAGCAAGAACTACTTTTGAACAGAAATGAGAAACTTTTATTTGGCGTATTGCAATTTCTTTGCAACTGTATAATTGGTAATGTAAATTTTGTATTCAACCTTTTTGTACTTTGATTCATGAATTCATAGTATCTGCACTTTTATAAAAATTATTGAATTTGTCTGAATTAACTTAAATATCGTCCTGAACCTGAAAACTTTCTCTCGAAAACTATTTTTGGATAACAAAATAGTTTATTATTAACTTCCCGTAGGGTAAGGATGTATGTGTGTGTGTGCGTGTATAAGTGTGTGCGGATACAAATTTTTGTCGACGATTTCGGGAACACCGAACAACCGATTTGAATAATTCAAAACATTTGATTCGTATTGATAATGAGACGTGCTGATTAGTTTTTGGCAAAGGCAGGTTTAACCGTTCCAAAGATACGGGGCAAAAAGTGCCAAAAATGGTAACTCAGTTTTTAAGATAACGGAGCGTCCGATTTGAATAATTCCAAAAACATTTTATTTGTATTGACAAGATAAAGAACTAATTAAATTTTTGGAAAGGCAGATCCAGCAGTTATGAACTCTCAATATTTTTTTTTTTTAAATGCCGTTTGGCGGTCAAAATGTTCATTAGACATAAGCACATCAAATTGTCAGATTTTTTTTTAGAGATTTTAATAATGTGTACACATTTTGTGTCAATTTTTTTAGATTCCGTACCAAGATTTTTAATTTTGAAGTTTTATATGGTTCAAAAAAATGTCCTCGACATTTTTGACAATATGGAATAACCGATTTGAATGATTGAAAAATCATTCGGTTCGTACTCGATCGCGAGGCGTTTTTGCAAAAGGCAATTTTTCCGTTTCGGAGGTATGGAGCGCAAGGGGTGTAAAAACGGTTATGCAGTTTTTGGGATAACGTATCATCCGATTAGATTTATTCAAAAAACATTTTGTTTGTGTAGACGGTGTGCAGAAAATGGTTTTACAAAAAATTTTGGTTTTGAAAATTTTCAAAAAATTCAAATTTTCGAAATTTTTAATTTTCAAAAAAAATCTAAATTTCAAAAATATCAATTAAAAAAAAATTTCTTACAAAAATTTGAGAATAATTTTTTACAAAAAATTTCGAAAATATTTAAAATTTTGGAAAATTATCAAAAAAATCAAATTTAAAAAAAATTGAACAATTTTTTTGTGAACATACACATAAGTTGTTTGTAGAATACGCTCATTGCCTTGCCCAATATAATAAGCATATATAATGTTTAATTACGGTACGGGAAGTTCAAGTAATTTACCTTAAGACACCATGTCATACACCACTAATTTTTATTTATTTTTTTATCTGTAATCAAAACTTAAGAGTCCTACTTTAGATGAGTTACCTTTTCTAATAATGACGACATGCAAATAACTTACAATGTCAGGAAAAGCTGTTTCCACTTGGGAATATATTTTCACCACATTTACCTCTTAACCATCTATTTGTAAAAAAAATATCAAACTATATTATAATTATAAATGTTATATCAAAACTCTTAAATTTGTCAAAAACAACTCTTATCCTTGAACATTCAATATAAAAATTCCATCATGTTTTTCGAAGCGTTAATAACGATCTATATAATACACGGAATTAAATGTAACGCAAAAAATATTATAATTTTTAATAAAACTGATTGCTTTCAATACGGAAGAAATTCATGTATACTCAACAACTGATGATGGCAAAAACATCTACTTGTTTGTAGAACTAGAAGATAAATGAGAAAATTGTATTAACTCAAAAATAATTGAACACTTTTTGCTTAGGTAATAAATATTCACTTACTACGTATATTTAAGAGAAAATGTACGAGAATATATTTTCTCTTATCATTACGCATAAGAACAAATATTGCCAAAACCGCTTTGTTTCATAAAACATTACTTTCGATCTCTATATTTTGGATGATTGTGTAACATATGCGTGAATTAAATTAGTACGTTATAATTGAACAAATAAAGTGTTAAAAGTTTATTCTATAATGGATAAGACTATTATATTTGCAACTTTCGCAAATTTGACTCAAAACTGGATAATTATGTACATTTTTAAGAAGGTAAATGTGAGTACCACTTTTAAATTTCTTCTCCATTATTTATAGATCTCTTTTTACTTCTCGAACTTCTGTTTTCGTATTCTCCTGTGCTTCGACTTTCAACAGGTAAGTCTTTCTTCAGAGTCCATGCCACTGATCAGAACAGAGCTAATTACAAATGCAGCACTTTATCAGTTTTTTCAGATAGAGTCTGTACTCTGTTTGTCAGTAGAATTCTAATAAGTCAAATTTTAGTTCTCTTCTTTATTTTAATTCGAATCTATGATTTTTTATTTACAATATATGATTAATATCTTTAATTTTTTCTCATATTTTTTTTCAAATGACAGATATTTATATTAAATTAGCATTATAAATTCGAAACCTCAGCTGAGTAATTGCCAATATTGAAACAATGCTAAATCAATATTGGATTTCAATGTTTGACCAAGATATATCAGTGTTATGTTATATTCAACAAAGAAAAGTAAAATACGAGTTTTCTTGCATAAAAAAATATAACATAGTAAATTAACTGAATCTTTAAAATAATATAGAGAAAATATTGACGTCAAAAAACATAGCTGCTACTTTATTCTAATTTATATTTTCATGTAGTCACTTAAAAATATGATCACAATTGAAAATATAGTTCACTTATCTAATTAAAAATTAGATAAATAAAAAAAAACGATTTTGAGACCACGCTTACACCGATTTGAATGATTCAAAAAGAGTTCAATTTAATATAGAGAAAATATTGACGTCAAAAAACATAGCTGCTACTTTATTCTAATTTATATTTTCATGTAGTCACTTAAAAATATGATCACAATTGAAAATATAGTTCAATTATCTAATTAAAAATTAGATAAATAAAAAAAAACGATTTTGAGACCACGCTTACACCGATTTGAATGATTCAAAAAGCGTTCAATTCCTTTCGATGGCAAGACGAGCTGATCAGTTTTTGATAAAGGCAGGTCCAGCCGTTCATTAGAGCCGTTTGAATTTGAATATAATTTTGAATATCACCAAGGGGAAGGGGGTCCAAAAATGCCCAGAAATCGATCACGTGATTAATAATAAAGAAATTGACAAATACCTACAACACAAATATAAAATTTCATAATTCATACATGCAAAAATTTAAATTTATACAATTATTTAGAAAACTGCTATCACAAGAAGGCGTTTCGAAAGAGATTGTAAGAAAATGCTCCAGTTATAAATATAACTCTATTGCATACACCGTATATGTACATGTGTCTAGTTCATATATAACATAGTCAGAAGTGAATTAGCATATAATCCTATACGACAATCGGTGGTGCTAGTGATCAGATTAAATATCATTATAATAAAATGGTATTTAATTGAAACGAGTCGCTTATAAACAATATTAAGACATGCGATCAGCCCACGTCGAAGCATTGTGTTTGTTAAGGTCATGGTTGTAAAGTAGTTCATGTACCCGATCATGTACATGGATACATATATACATACATCATACACACACACATATATATATACATACATAATATATATATATATATATATATATATATATATCAGTAATTTCTGGACAGCTAACAAATAAGGTTATGCCTTGTCAACTGAAAAGGCTTCTGTTTATTATAAAATTTTCTCATTATGAAATCGTTTCGATTACTTGCTATTATCTCTCTTGATGGATTGTTTGATCAATATATAATAATATATATATATATATATATATATATATATAGAGAGAGAGAGAGAGAGAGAGAAATTTGTTCGAGCATAATACTACTTAAAATTACTATAACTTGCCCTACGGGAAGTTAAAAAATGAAATAACTGAAAACTACAAGTTTATCAGATCCATACGTTTCAGTATGGATCTGTTTCATCCTTTATCGAGACCATCATTCAGTTTAGGATATGTATGTATTGTGTTGAGTTTTGAACAAAAATCCAAAATGGTAATAAAAAATGCCATTTTGGTGGTCATTGGACATATATGCCATTATCATATATGCACATTAAATTATTAGATATTTTACAGAGATTTTAATAAAAAGTGAAAATTTTGTTTACATGGGTTCCGTAACAACGTTTACCCGTAAGACTGCGACGCGGCGCTTATGCGCTTTGATATTTCGAACTTACAACAGCACAATGCCATGCACTTCTAGTTTTTGTTAATTTTCAACGGTCAAAATTTTCTATAAATAAAATATTTTTTATATTTATACATAATATAACATTATTTTTGAAGTCATTTGTAATATCGCTATATTAAACGCAATAAACTGATTTTTGATAACTTGTCAATAAATTATTTTTATTGAGGTAAAATAATACATTTATATAGAACCGCGTTTGGAACCGGTTAGGAAAGGCGTTTTCAGCGAAAAATTGTATTATGCGGGATATGATAATAATGTTTTAAAATTTACGGACCCCCGTAGGATGGCGTATTATGCGGGAAATGATTGTCCTAACAATCTGAATCTGAAAATTTTCCAGAGTGTTAGAGAGTTGAACAAAAAAATTAAAGACTATTATCTCGTCTTTACACAATTAGATAGTACTATGTGAATCTTCAGTTCAATGACACGCTGAATATTAAATTACATCTAAATTGAAGTTAATTGAATGAATAGAACATTTTTCACTTGATCGCGTGCAATAAACAAAAAAACTTTCAATTTCTCATACAAAATATATCAATACACATACAAAATATATATATATATATATATATATATATATATATATATATATATATATATATATATATATATATATATATATAATTCGTTATTAAATTCAATTTGAGAAAGCTAATAATAACATACTAGTAAAAACTTTATAGGTTGACATATTGATTAAAAAGTGAGACGCTATATAATTTATATAAATGTCGATTCATATTTATGTCAAGCAAATATCTATAATTTCTCAAATCTTTCAATCCTCCAAAAATAAAATCAAACTAATAATCAATTTAAAATGAAAAATTCAATATCAAATGAAAAATTCATAAATATTTTGAAAAGGCTGTACATTATATATTTTTATGCCAATTGGAAATCTGTATTTAAAACTAAACTGCTTAATTGTATCAAAACTATTATATTCTAATTTTTCATTCTTTCAAGATATGATCAAAAAACTTTTTACATTTTTTCAATGAAGTAAGCTGGCAAGGATAAATAGTCAATACTTCTTAATATTTAATTTATATACATATTTCATGTTGAAATACGTGTTTTTTATATTTTTAAATCACATGTTGCTGTTTTTTTCAAATTTGTACGTGAGCATTTGTTGTTATTAACCATTTTATAGAGATGTGATTAGATAGATTCATGATTATTTATATATAATATAATATTGAATCTTAATCTACACAAAATAAATTTAATATTTTAATTTTATTTAATTTTTTTAGCATTTATTTATGTGTTGTAAACAGTTAATTGAAAAAACACGATTATTTCAAACACAAAATTTCAAACTAATTCTGAATAAGGATGGGAAGTATCAGCTTCACTGATTAAATATTATCTTAAATATTATATATATATATATATATATTATATATATATATATATATATATATACTCTCAATTTAATCTGTGTGTAAAACTTGATAAACTTTTATGTACAATTATAACCAGTTGAACGTTTTCTATGTACTCTAAAGAAAAGTGCTATTAGATTTTTTCCCCTATATCTTTGCATTAGAATCTTATGTATCATTCGATTTATAAAAGCTCTCAATATAAGTTTTATGAAATAATATAAAATCAGATAAAAAATTTGTATGAAATTTGAATACACACAACAAAACGTAATATTTTGTAAACTCTCACAAAATCATCATTTTTAACTTCCCGTAGGGCAAGTTATAGTAATCGCAAAAAAATCAAAAATGAAAATTTTTATATATCTTTACGTTTCAAAGGTTTCTAAATATTTTGGCATACCTTATAAAAAATGGATGTATGTGTGTGTGCGCGTGTGTATGTGTGTGTGGATACAAATTTTCGTCGACGATTTCGGTAACACGGATCAACCGACTTGAATAATTCAAAAAACATTCCATTCGAATTGATAAGAAGAAGTGCTGATTAGTTTTTGGCGAAGGCAGGTCTAGCCGTTTTGAAGATACGGGGTCAAAAGTGTCAAAAAACGGTAACTCAGTTTTTAAGACAACGGAGCGTCCGATTTGGATAATTCATAAAACATTTTATTTGTATTGATGATTTGTATTTGAAGATTAAGAATTGATCAGAATTTCATGAAGGCAGGTCTAGCGGTTTCGGAGATCTAATGAAAAAAGTAAAAAAAAATGCCATTTGGCGGTCAAAAATGGCATATGCACATCAAATTATCAGATATTGTATAGACATTTTAACAATAAGTATAAATTTTGTTTACACTCCTATGGGTTTCGTACTAATGTTTATCCGTTAGACAGCGACGCGGCGCTTACGCGCTTTTACATTTCGTCTCTATGCAGTTAAGAATTTAAAAAAGCTTAAAGTTAAGCTTTGAAAAAAAGTTCAGAATTTCCAAAATATGTCAAAATAAAGAAAACTTTTTTTTAAACAAAAGTAATTTTTAGTCAAATTTATAGTTTCTCAAAAATCTAATTTTTTCGAAGTAAATTTTTTTCAAAAATGTTAATCGTTTTTAAAATAATAATAATTTTTGGTACGCAAAGTTCCACCAATTTGCTTTAAGATCCACTATGATGACATCAAATTGTATGTCGAAACATTTGAAATTAAAGATTATTTTATAAATCTTTTTTTTGTTTGATGTATTGCCCTCGAAAAACTTACTCATATATTTATATATATATATATATATATATATATATAATTTGTCTCGTGTAAATATATAAATGACTGGACTAACCTGAACTGATTGTTTATAAAATCCCTGGTTCAAACAACAAAACACTATCAATACCAACAGCAACAATTCAAACAACAATATAACAATTCATAAACTATTAAACAACAATTTTTTTACTAATAAACTAATTGATTCTAATAATTTAATTACTATTAATTAGCGACTCCCAGGTGCTCCAATTTTAAATTAAAATTCCCGTATCGTCCGTTAGCACCGCGCGGCGTCGCGTTCTGAACTGAAGAATAAAAGTTCGGAAAGCGATCGAGCGAGTTTGACAAGAGACGGAACGGAACGGACGATGTGCGTCGTCTCTTACTTCCTGAAGAAAATTAACAGAAGTGGGATGGATGGATGGATGGATAGTTGAAGTAGTTGATTAGTGAAATTGGATATCTTGATATATTTGTCCAAAACATAATTATATTTGTCATCTTTATATAAGTGGTAGCACATAGCATCACTGTAAATTGTTCATCAATTCAATAGTCCAGTCATTATAGATAGTAGGTTAACCTCGGAATTCGAGATACCCAGTTGTAAAGTCTGTAAAAACTTGTATTATTGCACCTAAAGTTGTCTCAAAATCTACCTACATATGGTGGGGTGTCAATACCATATGTAGGGTTTGAGACAACTTTAGAGTGTCAATATACAATTATTTACAGACCTACAGCTGAGTATCTCGAATTCCGAGATTCTTACTTAAAAACTTGTATATTGACACCCTAAAGTTGTCTCAAAACCTACATATGGTAGGGTGTCAATACCATACGTAGGTTCTGAGACAACTTTAGGGTGTCAATATACCAGTATTTATAGACTTGCAGCTGAGTATCTCGAATTCCGAGATTCTTACTTAATTTAATCTTAAATGACTGGACTACAAGCAGGAAACAAAGGTCCACTTTGACTTCGAGCAATTATATTGTGAAAACCAAACCAATTATATCACACAAATAATACATATCAAACAAAAAACTATCTGGTTATGTTCAGTGAAACTCCCAGCAAATGTATCATTTTATACAGGTGCTTTTCTGCTGTTTTTCGAAAATTTGTCACCTGCTTCTTTTTACCCCATAGGTGTGGTAAAATGAGACAGCCAGGGGAAAACAGATCCAATGTCTTATTAACTTCCCGTAGGGTAAGTTATAGTAATCGCAAAAAAATCGAAATGAAATTTTTTTTATATCTCTACGTTTCAAAGGTTTCTGAATATTTTGGCATACCTTAGAAAAAATGGATGTATGTGTGTGTATATGTGTGCGGATACAAATTTACGTTGACGATGTGGGAAACACCGATCAACCGTTTTGAATAGCTAAAAAAATATTCGATTCCTATTGATAAAGTTACGTGCTGATTGGTTTTTGGACAAGATCTAGCCGTTTCGAAAATATGGGGCAAAAAGTGCCAAAACGATAACTCAGTTTTTAAGAGAACGGAGAGTCCGATTTTAATAATTCAAAAAACATTTTACTTGTATTAACGACTGATCAAATTTTCATGAAGGCAGGTCTAGCGGTTTCGGAGATCTAATAGAAAAAGTAAAAAAAATGCCATCTGGCAGTCAAAAATGATCATTAGACATATGCACAATGATTATCAGATATTTTATAGCGATTTTATTAATAAGTACAAATTTTGTTTACATTTCTATGGGTTCCGTAACATTGTTTGGCCGTTAGGCTGCGACGAGGCGCTTACGCGCTTTGATGTTTTGTGTCTATACAGCTAAAGCTTCAAGCGATTGCTTTGAAAATAAGTTCAAAATTTCTAGACTATTTCATAATATAAAAAAATTGGGAAAAGTCCATTTTTTCAAAAAAATTAAAATTCTCAAAAATCTATTTTTTTCAGTTAAAAAAAAACAATCTTTTCTTAACTTTTCTTATGGAAAGTTCCAGCAATTTGCTGGAACGATGCTATATACCACAAGTTAGTGTTTTTGGTTATGAGCACTATTGTTTAGTTAACGAAGACCTCAATATAGTTCTTAATTATACGTTATACGTTATAAGATTTATTGTTAATTTCAAATTAGATTCAATAGTTTTATTTATATAACCTCTTTAAAAGCTTACATCTAGGTCGGCTAAAAAAGGTGTTAAAAATAAAAAAAGCTATTTTACAAGAGATAATTTAAATAACAGTTATTCCAACTCTGCTGATAAATATTTCCGACGAGATACCAGATCAAGGTTATTTATAGTGTTATCTCTGCAATGCACTCATGAAATTTATATTTTGCATTAGTTGATAAATCTAGCTATTAATTTGTAAAATCCTTTTCAAATTAGAATAAGACATTGAGCCTGTTTGCCCCCTGGCCATTTCAATTCACCCCCTTATGGTAAAAAAGACCAGGTCACAAATTTTTGAAAAAAAAAAAAAAAAACGTCAAAATGAAACACATTTCTACAATGAAGATTTAGCTGAAAGTTTTACTGAACATAGTGAGATAACATAGTTTGTTTGATATGTGTTACTTGTTGTGATATAATTAGTTGGTTTCTCACAATATAAATGTTTAAAGTCAAATTGAACTTTTTGTGTCCCGCCTTACCCTATCTCAGATACTCGTCAATCTCAGAAAATTATTTTTTAAGTCCCTTATGTATTTTTCTAGCTAATAGCATTTACTATAAGTTCTTCAGATAGATTTAAATTTTCTGCTAAAGGGCTTCAAATTCTGCGTCCTTCGAAACATATCTAGCCATCTACAAAAACGACTTGTATATCTGATAAAAAGAAAAATTCAGATAAGGTATGATAAAAAAAAATAACTAGATCCTAAATAGAACTTTTGCTGAATCCCACTTCCAATGATGTTTGTAGAGATACACACAATTCACACGAAATTTGTCATATTATGGATAATATCCATAAAATTTGTTTATATAGCTATCAAAATTGCTACTGTGCATACCTTGTAAAATGAAGGGATTTACTCATCAAAGTAGATTTCAACTTATGTAGTAGATTTGTGCCCATACTTGTAGATTATCGTGACCTGTTTTTGCAGGACCAGGATAAAAATTAGCTTGGGCTATTTTGAGTTTTCTCATATAAAATTAAAAAATTATATATATATCATAATTTTCTACCTGACGCATTTCCAAAATTTTTACAAGAGCGAAGCACTAGCTTTGTATATACTTTTGAAGCATTTTTTTGTGTAATTTATTGACATCTTTACGTCTCATATTTTTCCAATGTATCTTTATTTGAATACATAATTTAATTTATTTGCCCTGTAAAAGCTATTACAACAACAATATGACACCACTGTTAGTATATGTGCTTATACATTTTATAATTTGTATATATGAATGGGCGTTAGTAGAAATTGCCTACAACAGTTCAACAGTTCCCACCAAACTAGAAATGTAACATTCTATATTTGATGTGATAAAATGCAAATTCACATGGAAGTGCATTGCGTGTTTGTTATATGAATTAATATAAATAATGCTAAAACAGTCTTATGTAAAACAAGTACATCGTTATAACCACGGTTTTTGTTACTTCTTTAAAAGAAGACTTATAAATGGAAAGTTTAGTGCAGTTGTTCACACTGCAATTTAAAATTAACTATTGATTAATTCATTTTATACAGGATTTCAAAAATCGTTTATTTATTTTTAGTAGAGAATATTGGTTTTCATCACTCAATGTATGAATATCACTTAAACCAACAAATTTGAAAATGACAAATATAATCAAATTTACCCAATTGATAAAAACAATGTTGCAAATAAATAAATAGACGCGTGCTTTGTTTTCTCAAATTGTATTTCATTAACTAATAAATAAATAAAATATTTAACTAAATTGCCAGGAATAGGAAGCAAAGGACATACTCGGTCCTTTGCTTAATTGCCTTTAAAACTAAAATTGATTTCAATAAGTATGTTTGCATGAACTTTACATTTATACAAATATTGACAAAGCCACCTGGTTGCTATGCAGTCAGGCGCTTTTCTCAGGTTGTCAGGTAGAAAACATAACCAAGAAACCGCACATTGTCAAAAAAACTATCTTACACAGACGTACTGTTTGCAACTGAACAGCTGTACCTGTGGCGTGTTTTGCAACTTGACAGACTTGCAAAGTAAAGCATCAATTTTAATGCAACCATTCAATCGGCAAGTTCAGTTGGCCGTGCAGCACAGAGTAGAATTCATAATACAGTTTATGAATTATCGCAATTAAAAGTTAGAAATTACTGAACATGAATGATGCTGTAATACATAAATATAAAAAAGATTTTTAGGTTACATTTATATGAAGATATGCTTCGCACTTACTTGAACATAAACTTGAATCTGTTGAAATACTGCGCATCACAGTTGCGCAAGTACAGTTATCTGTCTTTAGTAACATCTTTCTGACTGAGGTACGCCCAGCGGTTTTAGAGGTTCAATAAAAAAGTAAAAATTAATGTCTTGGCGATCAAGAATTATCATTAGATATATTCGCATCAAATTATGAAAGATTTTAATAATAAGATTTTACATTTCTATGGGTTTCGTACCAAGATTTATAATACTCAACCCTGATATTTCATTTCTAAAATGCCCATGCAGCGCAATTGCTTTGAAATATTTTTTTTTTCAAAAATTTCCAAATTCTCCAATATCTAATAGTTTCTTATCTAATCTATCTAATTTTAATTTGCGGTACGGGAAGTTCAAGCAACTTGCCTTAAGGCACGTTGCCACGCACCACTAGTTAAATCTTTACACCGCAAAACACGTAAAAGTATTTTTCTTAATCAAAAGCAAAAAAAATCCGTCTGATTATTGATTTTATTAATGATATAACATTTATTTAAAAAAAACCTTCATTGTCAAAATAAATACAAAATTGATTTACAATTCTTTTGAATAACAATGTAAGCGCGCGCAATACACAAAAACTGAATTTTCAGATAAAATTTTGTATGATCCTGGCTTTTTTCCATAGAGACCGACATTCTATTCCATTTTTTAGCTCCGCGTATTGTAAACTACACCATCGTGTTGCCTTGTTTTGTGCCCGAAAAAATATAAAACTGGGATTGGTAGTGATCTTGCTCCCCGTGCACACTATTCGGATTTTTAGAACAAGATCGTTTTTTCCGTTTCACTTAGCAAAGGACTACTATTTGGCATTTACAAAGGCGTCTCCTGCGCTTGAAGATGGCAGCGACGACCACGTTGGCTGGGCGCTGAGTCATCCTGGTACTTTTCTTTTGGTCAATGTCCAGGGCGTCAACTTTCTTCTCTGATAATATGTGATCCTCTGATGATTTCCCGTACATTTTTCTTTCTAATTTAGATTCAGATATTAGAGAAATTTAAGCAATTATTAATGAATTTAATTCAAAAAAAAAAAATTAAAACCAATATTCCCATATCTTCCAATATAACGTTGGAGGCAAAAATAGAAATTTGTAATTAGAAGATCTAAATATATTTTTACTATATCATATTTTTATATTATAAATATCTTTCAAAACTTACAAATTGTGTTACCAAATCTCAGGACATATCGATGGACATAAATCCTTGATAAAGTCGTATAATCCGGATTTACCACCTTATGCTGCTGAATATTTGTGGGCACCCATCACGCACTTTGCAGACTGATGTGCCCGAACATTTCGATGTTTGGAAAAGTAAATAACTAAAAAAAATTAATTTTATTTTTGTCGCGACGATTTTTATGCCGATTGCATTTTAAATTTTGTTTTTAGATTAAATACCAAAGCCCTCTACGCTCATAAAAAAACAGTTTACATTCATTTTTTTCTAATTGCTCGAATCTAGTAGCAAAGATTTTTTATATAAAAATTGTCGCGAACAATTGGTAACATACATATTTATATTTGAATTTCAGTTTTTTTTCAAAATTAAAAATTGTACAAAGCAACAAAATTATTTCTTTTTCAAAATTAAAGCTTACAATTGCTGTTGTAATAAGGACTGAAGAAATGCAAGTACTACAAATGAAGTAGCAGAATACGAATATGAATTCCTACCAAAAAATACTTCTGTTTACCAGACCTAAGATTAAGTAAGTATGATACTAAATATGTAAGAAAATTATCTTATAAAGTGTATGTATTTCATTAGGTAACATGATTTTGTATCATAACTCAAATTTATAGAAGATAATTTATTATTTATAATAATTAAATTCGAGTATTATATTTCATATATTTACTTAATCGTATGATTATATTATCTTTATTTATTTATTATTTTATTGGGTAACATTATTCTGGTATCTTGACTCAAATTTATAGAAGAGCATTTAATAATTATTATAATTATATATTTGAGTATTCTCTTTCATATACGTACTTAATCATATGATTATATTGTCATTACATATCTATTATTTTATTGGGCAACATTACTCTCGTATCTGGACTCAAATTTGTAGAAGAGCATTTATTATCTATTATAATTATATTGGAGTATTATTTTCATATATGTACTTAATCATATGATTATATTATTGTAATTACTTATTTATATGATTTATAATTGCACTATATATGTTCATCGAGAAAATTATTAGTAAGCATGCCACTGTTTTCATTCTAGTTGAATTCAATCTTTTCATTCTTTCTAGTAGTATATATTTAAGGTTTCAAATTTGTGGAACATTTCAAATTTGTTAGATAATATTGATTTTGTACCATAACTCAAATTTTCAAAAGAGCATTTAATTATTTATGATAAGGTAATATCTTTCAAATACATATTTAAATGACTATATATTATGATTGCTTATTGATATTTTTCACACCAAGAGAAGTGTGCATCCACTGTTCTGAATTCAATCTCTTCATTCTAGTGGTATTTATGTTTTAAATTTATCTCAACAAACAGATAAGATGATTATATTTTGATTTTTTTTTCTACATGCTATACATGGACTTGGTTAATCACATTGTATTTGAGTATTCACACTAATATGATTCTTTTTATAATTAAGAAAATTATAAAAGAAATTAAAATGTCTCAAAGTTCTAAATTACAAGATTAAACTATAACAAAATTACAATTACTGTTTTGTTTCGATCAGGACTGAAGAAAAGCAAGAACTAGTCCCAAATAATGTCATGCCAGGAAAACAAAACACTTGAGATTCTTAAGTAAACAGTAGGAATTCAGCATGCCAGGAGATTCTTCTAAGTAAGTTGTTCTTTCTTATTTTGGTGTAACGTTCTTAAGTCTTTAAGAAAGACACCTATCAACAATGTTGTCATATTATGGTCCAGCTGACCACTTTGGAAATTTGGGAAACGTTTCCAAAATTAGCCTTACAGTTTTTAGGTATGCTAGAGTTTGCAAGCTTAAAGGTTTTCCTATATGCAATAAAGAAATTGTATTACTGAATGATTCTCTGTATATGCTTAAATGTTTTAGAAATCGCTTTTCATTATATGATATTACATTTGTGCAAAGGAAGTAACTGTAAAAGGCATCTTGTAGTCATATAATCAAATTATATGAAATTGATTCAGAATCACCTAACTTCTGTATGTATTATAAGTTGCTTGAACATAATGTTTATCATGAAAAATTGGGAAAAATAGAAGTAATCTAGTAATATTGAATATACAGCATATCTTCAATGATGAACATATATGCTACTAAACAGTATAAGTAAAATAAAATATTATTCACTATACTTTATCCCTGTTTCTTATTATATTGTTTTTTAATCATATTTTAGATGATCATCTTCCTCACGAAGACACCAGGACTGCCTGCTGATTTCCTTAATTTTGTAGATAAGCTGTTCGATAGTGCTAATGGATTAGCTTCATACTCTGCTAGAGACCATAAAGTTATACAGAGGTGACATTTACTCATTTCTCAGCGATTGTGCTTCAAGGCATAATTTATAAACTAAACTAGAATCATCATGTTAAAAACACTTCTCAACATAAAAGATTTTTGAAGCTAATACATAAAATTACTAAATAATAATGTATTTTTTTTTTAAATAAATGCCAGCTTTGTATATATTCATAATGAAATTATTTGACAGCAGCATTCATCAAAATATACTCACTAGAAACTTCTACCTAAAATGTAAGGATTACTCGAATAGCAACATCCAGGCCCTGGGCCAGAATAAATGTGATATAGTTTAGAAACTTCTACCTAAAATATAAGGATCATTTAAATAACAATATCAAGGCCCTTGTCCAGTATACACGCGAAATAGTTAGGTATACCAAACTATATACTGATCGATCCCTAGGAGTAATCGGATCATAATTCTTCTTTGTAAGAGTTATGATAGTACCTAATAACTTTTGCAATCATTGAAATGTGGCCTTTTTTGGGGAATTGTTGATCTTTTTCCATTTTCCCTCATATATTATATATTCTGATTATTAGGATAAAATGTGTACAATATTTATAAACATTGTTATAGTATAATAGCCATGGGTAATAAACTAGTAGTAGTAGTTCAATCTATCCAATAAAATATGTTTTTAAATCAATTCTTAAAAAAAAATCATTATTACCATTAAGATTGGCTGAACTTGTTGGATGTCATTAATTATTATTTTTAATTGGCATCTTAATTGTCAATATTTAGCATTATGTTTTGATTATATTCACAAGAATTAATATCAATTATATTTACATAAGTAATTAAACATATATTATTTTATCTTACATGTGCGTTATTTAAATACCAACTAAATTATGTATCTCGAAATTACACGATACTCACATATAAATATTTATTTTATAAACATTTCTCAAATGTTGAAATGTCAAATAAATACCAGCGCCATCTTTTACTGCCGTCCAATCAAACGCACCCAAATTATTTTTGATTCGTATCCAACTTCACGATAAAACACGTCAGTTTATCCAACATAACCTGCAGTGACATTTCTCCACTCGTACTGTACGTACTGTATGTGTTTTTCTCGATAAAAATGAAGTAATACGTGGCTAAATAAATGCTATTATATTTATTAAAAGAACACTTTAGTGCCGAAACGGATAAATGAATACGAAAAAGTTATTGTTAATCTCTTAATCCTGTGCTAAAGTGAAATAAATCACAAACATGTCGGATTCTTCCATCAAAACGGCTGTCCAGACAAAAGACGAGCCAGAAATGAAAGGATGGCTCTTGAAATGGACAAATTACTTGAAAGGATATCAAAGACGTTGGTTTGTGCTGAGTAATGGGGTGTTGTCGTATTACAGGTAAAAATAATGTTTGTTATTACCGGGGTCATTTTGTATGTATATTCATATTCATGTTAGTAAGGGAGCTTGCAACGTTATTTAAACAATAACCGAGGTAAAGGAAATATTTTGATACAAAATCCACTTTTTGGTATAACTCTTACATAAATCCTATTACCATAACAATTTTGTTTAATTTTCAAAGTTTTTGTATGTTTTCATTTTAGCTACAACCCTAACATTTTATTGCTTGATACATATATCAAGATTTTTTGGGCACAAAATTAAGCTAACACCAATTCACATAATTTATCCCTTTATTGTCACCTATACAAATTTTGTGAAACCTAGACCAAATTATTGTAGACTAAAAGACTTTTCAGCGCTCTTATATATAAGGACTACAACACGACCCATGATGCATTATTTTATCTCATAACATGACTAATAAGGCATTATCAAAGACCAATTATTATTCGTCATAACTTGAAACTTGATACAATAATTGTTGAGAATACGTTGCAAGCTCCTTGTCTGTTTGTATGTTGATCAGAAACT